>NC_069499.1:325123667-325418667 GCF_027579735.1 Bombina bombina
TTGGAAAGAATTTATTTGCAAATTATGGTGGAAAATAAGTATTTGGTCACCTTCAAACAAGCAATATTTCTGGCTCTCACAGACCTGTATCTTCTTCTTTAAGAGGCTCCTCTGTCCTCCACTAATTACCTGTATTAATGGCACCTGTTTGAACTTGTTATCAGTATAAAAGACACCTGTCCACAACCTCAAACAGTCACACTCCAAACTCCACTATGGTGAAGACCAAAGAGCTGTCGAAGGACACCAGAAACAAAATTGTAGACCTGCACCAGGCTGGGAAAACTGAATCTGCAATAGGCAAGCAGCTTGATGTGAAGAAATCAACTGTGGAAGCAATAATTAGAAAATGGAAGACATACAAGACCACTGATAATCTCCCTCGATCTGGGGCTCCATGCAAGATCTAACCCCCGTGGGGTCAAAATGATCACAAGAACGGTGAGCAAACATCCCAGAACCACACGGGGGGACCTAGTGAATGACCTGCAGAGAGCTGGAGCAACGTAACAAAGGCTACCATCAGTAACACACTACGCTGCCAGGGACTCAGATCTTGCAGTGCCAGACGTGTCCTCCTGCTTTAGCCAGTACATGTCCAGGCCCATCTGAAGTATGCTAGAGAGCATTTGGATGATCCAGAAGTGGATTGGGAGAATATCATATGGTCAGATGAAACCAAAGTAGAACTGTTTGGTAGAAACACAACTTGTCGTGTTTGGAGGAGAGAGAACACCATACCTACTGTGAAGCATGGGGGTGGCAACATCATGCTTTGGGGCTGTTTCTCTGAAAGGGAACAGGACGACTGATCCGTGTACATGAAAGAATGAATGGGGCCATGTATCATGAGATTTTGAGTGCAAACCTCCTTCCATCAGCAAGGGAATTGAAGATGAAATGTGGCTGGTCTTTCAGCATGACAAGGATTCCAAACACACCGCCCAGGCAATGAAGGAGTGGCTTCGTAAGAAGCATTTCAAGGTCCTGGAGTGGCCTAGCCAGTCTCAAGATCTCAACCCCATAGAAAACCTTTGGAGGGAGTTGAAAGTCCGTGTTGCCCAGCGACAGCCCCAAAACATCACTGCTCTAGAGGAGATCTGCATGCAGGAATGGGCCAACATACCAGCAACAGTGTGTGACAACCTTGTGAAGACTTACAGAAAACGTTTGACCTCTGTCATTGCCAACAAAGGATATATAACAAAGTATTGAGATTAACTTTTGATATTGACCAAATACTTATTTTCCACCATAATTTGCAAATAAATTCTTTCCAAATCAGACAATGTGATTGTCTGGATTTGTTTCCACATTTTGTCTCTCATAGTTGAGGTATACCTATGATGAAAATTACAGGCCTCTCTCATCTTCTTAAGTGGGAGAACTTGCACAATTGCTGGCTGACTAAATACTTTTTTTCCCCACTGTATATATGTATATATATATATATATATATATATATATATATATATATATATATATATATATATAAAACAAAACATAGAAAGAAAGCGCACTCCTAGGGATCCTTGCTCAGGTACTTTTAATAGTGGACGTTTTCGGACGTATAACGTCCGTCCTCAGACCAAAACACTTTTTTGGTCTGAGGACGGACGTTATACGTCCGAAAACGTTCACTATTAAAAGTACCTGAGCAAGGATCCCTAGGAGGGCACTTTTTTTCTATGTTTTGAATGCCTGTTTTGCTGCACCCAGGGTATTGGACTAATCGTTAGCTTGGAGTGCAATCTTTTTCTAACTTATATATATATATATATATATTTATTTATTTTTTTAAACCTCCAAAACCAGAAAGAACAAATAGAGGGTACAAGTATTACCCTCACGAAAGCCAGGGATTTCAGCACTCAAAATATACAACAATGATTAAGTCAATGACACATTTGAATAATAATATGAAGATTTATTTAGCTGCGGTTACTGCTCCGGTGTAAAATATACAGCAGCTGGGTCCCCTTAACAAAACCACACACATATTGAAATACAAATACATTTATTCTGTGCAAATAATTAGTACATCTTAAATATATAGCATGAATAAAAAAGCTGGCCAGCTTACTTAAAGTTAGCTCGATACGCACAGTGATAATATATACTATTATTTAATATGCTAACTTGCAACACCCCTACCAGAGGGTAGCCCTGTGACCCACAGGAATCTGCTACCATAGATAATATTGGGGATCCATGCAAGATAAAGCATAAAAAGTTTTAAGTATAGATGGCAACACCTCTCTCAGAGGATAACCCAATAAAAATTGGAAATCTGTTATCATGAGATAAAATTCACCTGAGGATCTATGCCAAATACTACATAACAATGAATATCAAAACATGATATAAGTGAAATATAAGCTTGCACTGAATTATAATGAACAACACCCCAACCAGAGGGTAGCACCAATTTTTTAAAAGGTATATGCTACCATAGAAACTTATAGGGTTCTATGTTCAATTTATAATGAGTTCAAAATTAACAGCCATTTATATTAGAACACATGTTGTCATGACAAATAAATAAGCAGTTCATTCCACTCGTAAGTCTGTTATACATTACAGAGGGTTGTTAATTTTTCTGTAGAAATCCTCCTCCTTTAAAGTCCTTAGGAAAATTTAGTCCGGAAAACGGATTGTAGCTTTCCTTCATGGCTGTTAGAGTATGTTTGCAGCGTGCATCGAGCACTCCCTAGAAGCCGGTTCTCAGCTGTGAAGAATAATGACGTCACACGCCAACGGCCGTTTCACCCCCCACGTGACCAAGCGTCATAGGGGCTTCCTCAGGGCGTATTTGTTCTACAGGGTTTGCACCTAAGTAATTATAAAAAAGATAATAATTGCTCTCTTCTCCCCAATAAGTTCGTCATTGGCGGCGAGAAATCTGTATTTCTGACTCGCAACTCTCGCAAATTTCACGCCTTGAGTAATGATCGTATAAAGTGGGTAGTCCATTGTAAACAATACGTTACGCGATAAGCTGTCCATAGTAAACTATAGACTTCGCCTCCTTATATCATTTCACAAACTTCGAAATGGGTTTCCAAATATCATTGCGTCGCTTCGTAATTCACTTTCTTTCAGTTTGCGTTTGCATATTTCAAAATGTAAAACTACAGTTATAGTATATTGTCTAAATACGTTATATCGCATTATTTTTAAAATGAAATAAATATTGTAAATAATGTTATTCATGTTATTTCGCCAAAGGATGGCTGGCGAGATATGTATGTGTGTTGAATGTGCGATTCGTATCGTGTATGTTTTTATATCATCGTAACATATCTGCGAAACTTGCGAGATTTACTCAGTTTACGCCCATGGAACGCCCATCTTACGCCCTCTCCTTCGCAATGAAACTTTCCTTCCCAATGAATTCTGCTTTTACTGTTCTGGTTATATTTTGTTATTCTTTTTATTGAAATCGTACAATAAATATTTTTATGCTCTTTATTTAGATATTTTTACTCATTTGTATTATTACGAAATTGTGTATATGTTTTAAAAAATGTTCAATGTGCAATATTTGTTAACCAATCATATTTACTGTTATATTATTTGTGTTACCATAATACCTTGCAATATATTTATGTACGCATATTTATGAGTACTTCCTTAATATTCTCCAATCACAGCGTATTTTACATTTTACTCTGGTTACATGTATATTTATATAGATATCATATTTTATTCTGTGAGGCAGTTGATGAGATATTTGAAAATGGTTGCTGAGACGTTTACAGTTGTGGAGAACAAAATCCTTGTATCTGCTCTGGAGCCAAACTATGAGATGCTTTTTGGACCACAGAGGCGTGACACTAGTTTAAAGACAAGGGATGCAATCTGGGAAGATATTGCTGAAATGGTTAATTTAAATGCCACACATATAAAGACTGTGGCTCAATGTCGCAAAAGGGTTGCAGACATTAAAAGGACATTAAAAGGAAAGTTCAAAGAAAGAATAAGAGGAGGAGGCGATTTTTAAAATATGAAAGAATATTTATTAAACTTTTAATGTCTGTAAACCCTAATGTGGACATTGAGCAACAGTCTACTTCAGCATCATCTTCCCAGACTTCTCCCTTGTGTGAAGAACATGTAGATGTCTCTGTTGGCCCAGAAAGTGATGTTTCACAGCAAAATAATTCTGAGGATGTGGATGAAGGTAATTTTTTATTTTTTTTATTTATTTAGTTAACATATCATGTTCCTTATAGAAACTTACATCAAGTTTATTTTAATTTAGTGCAAGAAGTTACTACATCACCAGCATTACTTGCTGAAAGCACTGAGGCAGCGCGTGGAAGTAAACAATTTGAAATTCCAGAAATTCAAAATATTGAAATCATCATTACCGGTATGTATGTGGATATTTTTATTTTATAATCATTTAGCATGTAAATTTAAACATCAATTTAAAGTGACAATGAACCCACATTCTTTATTTTGTGAATAAGATACAGCATGCAATTAAAATCAACTTTCTAGTTTACTCCTATTATCAAATGTTATACATTCTTTTGCTATCTTTATTCGAAAAGCAATAATGTAGGTTTAGTTGTTAGCACATTTTTGGCAATCAACCTGGGTTGTTCTTCTTGATTGTTGGATAAGTTCACGCACAAATAAACAACTGCTGTCCAAAATATTTGCTGGCTCCTTAGCTTACATGCCTTCTTTTTCAAATCAAGATAGCAAGAATATAATTAAAATTTGATAATAGGAGTAAATTAGATATTTGCTTAAAATTGCATGTTCTATGAGTGTGTTCAGTGTCCCTTTAAGCATTGTAATTTTTGAATATATATTCATTTTTTTATATGACAAAGTTCCCTATAGACCAATATGTAAATCCCCTGATCTATAACATGTTAGGATATCTCCTTACATCTGCAAAGGTTAACCCCAAAAACCTGCTTCTGATTTGTAAATAATGTTAAAAGCACTTGTAATGGATGGTTATTAATTATGCATCCATAAAAGGGATTTGTTATACATTAATGGATGCACAATATTTTATTTTCACTACTTGCAATATAGAAAATAATATATAAATATGTTTCTAACTAATTTCATTTTGTTATTTTATAAGATGATGAAAATGCAATTAGTGCATATGTGGTTGATGCTGCCAATGGAGAAGATTCTCAACCACATGAACAAGGTATGTATTAATTTACACCTTACCATGTTAATTTGTATGTTAATAAAGAATGTCACTTATATGTGTGTGCATTTTTTATTTAAATGTAAAAATAAAATTACATTGTTGTCACAGTTTTTATTTTTAACACATGAACTATCAATACCTTTTTTCTTTTTTTCTTTATCATAACAATATTTTAAATATGTGCTTAGTGCAATTAAATTTTTAATGTAGTTTAATATGATATTTGTTTTATGTCTAACAGGAAAAAGGGAAGAGAATACATTGGATAAAATGTGTGTTTTGCTAGAGAATATAAACACCAATCTCACCGTTTTAAAAGACTCTATGCTTCACAATTTTCGAAAAAATAAACTTCACAATCAAAAAGTAAGAAGACTTTTAACCAGAATAATTGAAAATCAAAAAGAACAGCGTGCTATAATTTTCAGAGAAAGAAGGTGGGAGGGAAGGGCATTTTATTCTGGGGTTAAAACACGTGGTGGACCATTTTATCATCCACATTAATATCTTATGTTTGTTTTTTCGTTTGTTAGTTAGAAAGTTAATAAAAAGAATGTTTATAATTGGTCTCTTTATTTTTTTGAGTTATACACCATACAACACATTACATATTTTTCACACATTTATTAAAGGGACGTGTACATTTGATTTATGATTTCAGTGTGGGGTGTTCACAAGTATGATTATATAATTAATGAACATAGATGTATATATCATCATCAAATCATGTTCTTACTTATATTAGTTTATTATACACATATTTGTCTGCATATTTGTGTGCACTGTCCCTTTAATATTTTTCAAAAATAAACCTTACAAATATTTTACGAGTATATTATCTTCATTTATTTTAAATTACTATGTTTAACTCAAAGAATAATAATATACACATATTAAATGTTTTTTCTTTTTCTATATTTTCTTACTGGTTTTTTACTAGCTTGAAGATTACCATCAGAATTCTGATTTCCTTTTCTTTTTCCATCAGAAATTATAACATCAGAATTTATTCCATCAATATCTGAATTACCTAAATTGGTTGATTCGGTTACAAATAAATTTAAATTTTCTGGATTTTCTGAAGAACTAACATTTAAATTTAAAGGAGTATTAGTACAATCATTTTTTGACATAGAGAAATAATTGACTGAGCTATTGATTTTAAGGACTCACTAATGTGTTCCAAATGTGTATTACTTTTTTTCCACAGAATCATTTAATTTTTTAATAGCATGATTTTGTTGAACTATTTCTTCCTTAAATTCAAGCATTGTGTTATTCATAATCTCAAGTCTGTCGCGTAATAAATCATTATGTTGTATTAATTTATAACTAAATTCACCAACATCCTCATAAAATTCATTGTCCTCAGGATTGTTCTCATTTTCTGATGGTAATGAATTATTTTCATTTTGTAAAAAAATAATTGTATGTTCAGCTTCATTGCTATTGTTGTTTTTCTCCTCCTGTTCTATGTTACTATTTGAAAATGTGGCTTGTGATAAATCCAACACTACATTTATTGGTATTTCATTTTGAGATTATATATTGTTGGGTGGTAGTTCACTTTCAATACTTATTTCTTTATTAGTTATATTACATTCTAAATTATCCAACATTTCATTTTCATTAATATTAGATTCATTAAGATCCAATGATGGTGTCTCAAGATTTTCTTGTGAGCTTTCATTTTGTTCTTCTGCCACTAAAAAAAAAATGTTTTTTGGTTTATTTTATATTTATTATTTCACATACATATTTAAAATTACATTATCCAGAAACATAATCAAAATTACCTGTTCTTACACCAATATTGGTAAGTCCAGGAACTCCAGAAACCATTGCAGCTGGGATTAATTCTCTAATTATTTTTTCAGAATCAGAGTATGTGATTGGTACATATGTTCCACCACCTGTTTTCATTCTTTCAGTTTTTTATTTTCCCATTTTTGCTTTAACTTTAATTTTTAAATCAGAGTATCTTTTTTTTGCATTTGGTCACTGATCTGGGCCTAACACCTACAGCTGATAAAGATTTTGCAATTTTTTTTCCCGTATTGAATTCTTTTCAAAATTAGAAGTTTTTGCAGACTTGGATCCAAATAGTTTATCATAATACATTTGCATTTGCTGTGCTAATACAAGATTTTCCTCTTCTGTGAATGCAGGGTTTCTACCAGACTCACTATTTTGTGATGATACTCCAGTTGGTAGAACCTATGAATACATTTTAAATTTCTTTTTAATAAAATAACATTACCATTAAATGTCATATTTCTTTAAATAAATAAAAGTAAATGTAAAATAACATATACAATAAATATATATAATATGGTGGATTATATGTAGTTACCATTGTTAATATTTTCATAATTTAAATACACTTGTTTTTCTTTGGGAAATGCAATTCGAATTTTAAGTTTACTCATGAAAGTAGCATAGAGAATTTCGCGCCATAAAAAGGGGACTTTTATAATGTCAAATTACGTAATGATTGCAGTTATCAAAGAGCGTCGTAATAAGCAATTATAGAGACTATAAATATTTTGACGTAATTTTCAAAAAAGTGCGCGAAATTCAATTTACGAGGGTAAGTTTACGAAAATGATTTTGAAAAATATGATTTAAAATGTAATAAAATATTTAATTTACAATTCAATTTAATATTTATAATTACAGATGGCAGAATATATATATTATACATTATTTCAACATAGAAGATTTCAAAGGAGAAGAAGGAGGTTGATAACACATCATACAAATATGATAGAAATATTGAATGAAAATGATGTTGAACAATCTCAAGGATTAATTTCAGAACCAACAACCACAAGGACACACAGGGTATACAGGCCCAGAACATACAGAGAAAGACAATTTTTAAGTGACATGCCTGATGATATTGTATTTCAAAGATTTCGATTTAACAAATCAGTTATAATTACCCTTTATGAATTATTTAAAGATGATTTGGATCCTAGAACAAGGAGAAATAGAGGAATACCAGGAGTTGTTAAATTATTGACCACACTTCATTTTTGGGAACAGGTTCTTTCCAACATACCACCAGTTCTATTACAGGTGTGTCACAAAGTGCTTTTTCCAGATTTCTTAACCAGGTAATTAATGTTTTCAAGAAAAATATTGACAGATTTATGCAATTTCCAATGACTGAAAATGAAAAAAATATAATTAAGGAATATTTCTATGAACATTATGGAATACCAAATACTCTAGGATGTATTGACTGCACACACATACAAATTTGTGCACCAATTGATCATCCAGAAACATATTTTAACAGAAAGGGGTGGCACTCTCTAAACACTAAAGTTGTATGTGACCACAAATACAAAATTATTTCTCTGTTGTCAGCTTTTCCAGGGAGTGCACATGACTCGTATATTCTAAGGCAATCACTCCTTTATAAAGATATGAATGCAGGAATTTGTGGAAATGGTTTGATACTTGGTAAATTATGTACTAAGATGTTTAATTGCTTAATACATAAAATAAATTATTTGTAATACTAACCATCAATCATACATCCAACAGGAGATGCAGGATACCCATGTTACAAATGGTTAATCACACCTGTCTCCAAACCAGCAAACAGAAAAGAAATGAAGTTCAATGACGCACACTCAAAAGCAAGATCAGCTATTGGACGTACATTTGGACTTCTTAAGAGTAGGTTCTGTTGTATCGATAAAACTGGAGGAGCATTAAAATATCAACCGACAAAGGCTGCAGACATAATAACTTTGTGTTGTATGCTTCATAATTTAGCCATTGAAAATAATCTAGGTATTGATGTAGATTATGATTATGAACATGGAATAATTCAAAATGAATTTTCTTCACAGGACCCTGCTGTAAACACCAGTGTGAGGGAACACATGATTAATAATTATTTTTGATTTAAAATTGTATAATTACATTGCATTGCATTGCTTTACTTATGAATACAATTGTATTAATTTTCTTTTTATTTCAAAATAAACAGAAGTCAGAAATAATACATGAGTTTTGGACATTTAATATTTATAATATACAAATCTGAATTTCTAAGTTCAAAGTTGATAAAACAATTGATCAATAGACACTTTGAAAGAAATTACGAATACAGAATTACACATACGAAGTGGGTATTTAACATTACGCAAACCAAAAAAAACATTCGCAGCGTATGTCGAATGACGAAAACACGCCAATTTCGAATACATACACGCAATCAATTTCGAACACTTTCAATCATTATGATATTATATTCGCACTCCAGTGCGAACATCTTTACATCATATCATTTTAAAAACGAGCTTTCAATCATCGAGGCCATTGTCTTGATTGACTGCAGCTTCTAATAATCAGCCCAATTTTAGTGCTATATAAATATCTGTGAGGCACTGCATAGGCATCTACAATTAAAGGTACATGAAACCCAACATTTTTCTTTCAGGATTCAGAAAGAGAATACAATTTTAAACAACTTTCTAATTTACTTCTATTATCTAATCTGTTTCATTCTCTTGGTATCATTTGTTGAAGGAGCAGCAATGCACTGCTGGTTTCTAACTGAACACATGGGTGAGCCAATCACATTCAATATATTTATGCAGCCACCAATCAACAGCTAGAACCTAGTTTCTCTGCTGCTCATGAACTTGCCTAGATAAACCTTTCAGCAAATGATAACAAGAGAAGGAAGCAAATTAAATAATAGAAGTAAATTGGAAAGTTGTTTCAAATTGTATTCGCTAAATGAATCATGAAAGAAAAATTTTGAGTTTCATGTCCCTTTAAGGCATTTCAGCCGAAAAGCATCAGAGGTTGTTAGACTGCTGCTTGTCTGCAGTTTTTTAGTCTTTCTTGTTCCCGTTTTATGGGGGGGAAAAATATTTTTTCTAACCGCCTTGAGGCTCGCTGGTTTCTTCATGTTTTTGTTGCTTTTTAAAGTAGATAGTTTTGTTTTTAAAGGTAGGGTTAGTCTATTTTGGGTTAACTTAGGAATTGTTAGGTTAGAGAAGTTAGATGTTAGTGGGTTACTTGCATTGGGGGGCTGGCGGTTTAAGGGTTAATAGTGTAGTGCTTTACTTTGCAGTGGGTAGTGTGGCGGTTTTTGGATTAATAGTTGTCACGGATACCAGACGGATACCAGATGGCTAAGGCTATCCCCCACCCCCCTACAACCTCAACCCTGTTGTTTCTCAGTGGTTTTCAGCTCCTCAGAGCAACCACCATCTCTGGAAGCTGTTTCTTTGCTTTGTTTTGGCATGTTTTGTCTTAAGTGAAGAGATGGTTTATGACCAGGAAAACCTTCCTAGGCTGGCCGGGCTCCTGGAACTCCCGGTCGGCCGCCTCACAACGGACACCCGCCTAACCCCTCTCAGGCTGGCCAGGCTCCTGGAACTCCCGGTCGGCCACAGGACAGCAGAACACCCGCTAACTTTAACCCAGGTCGCTCCAGCAACCATGTGCCCCAGAGCTCTGCTCTTTTGGGGATTAGTAGCCCCTGAGGAGTACAAGGGGTGGGGGAATTGCCGGAGTGGAGCTCCTTTGGGAACCGGGGGTTTTGGACACCCCTAACCCCATAACTTCAACGGACTGTAACTCCGGTTCCCAGTAAAGAATCATGCTGATTTTTGGAATGTGAAATCTGGGGACCGAGAGCTTTAAAATGACACCCTAGATCATCCCAAAACTGCCACCCCTAAGTATTGAGATTATGTGGGACTGTGGCCCCTATGGAGGCGCCGGTCAGTCTGGAGGGGTGGGAATGGCGGGAAAATTGTGGGATTGTCCTTTGTGTTATCAAGATGAGCTCTGTGTATAAAAGGAGTGTATGTTTTACAATAAAATAAGTTCCTGTCTAACCTGAAGGCTAGGCTGTCTAGTTATTTGAATTGGCTCCAGCTAAAATCACTTTTCCTGGGCTACATAGCAGCCTGTTCCAGGCAGAGGAAGGACACTCTGGCAGAGCTACCTAGTCTGGTAGCTGGAGTCTGCCACAGGGTGGGACCCTGAGTACTGGTGCTGTCGGGCATCAGGGGTGGCTACAGGCTGTGGCCACTTGCCAGCTACATAGCTGAAGTCAGCAGGGAGGAAGCAGGACCCCTTTTGGTGGAGCTACACAGTCGGGGTAGCCGGGGGTATCCATCACAATAGTGTTGAACCTTACTTTGCGATGTGGGGGTCTGGTGGTTTAGGGGTTAGTTGTGTAAAGAGGTAGTTTGTGATGTGGAGATGTGCGGGTGTAGGGGTTAATAGTGTAAAGAGGTAATTTTTGATGTGGGGGTGGTGGTTTAGGGGTTCATAGTGTAGTGGGGACTTTGCGGTGGACTATGTGGTGGTTTAGGGGTTATTAGAATTGGGGTCTTATGACGATTTGGGTTAGCACACATTGACTTCTATGGGGCAGCAGTTTATCGCATGCGCGATAGTGTAACTGCAATTTTTTTTAATGCAAGTTGGGTTAGTGCTGGAGTGATACAGGGAGGTAGTCATTCTCCCTCCCCGTAAACAGAACCCCTTCCCGGGAGAGGAGACAGTCGGTCTCCCTCCCCAGTGGCAGAGCCAGGAGCTGGGAGAGAAGACAGTCGGTCTCTCTCCCCAGCGGCAGAGCTATCCCCTGGGAGCGGAGGTAGTCGTCCTCCCACCCCGTAAACAGAACCCCTTCATGGGAGAAGAGACAGTCGGTCTCTCTCCCCAGCGGCAGAGCCAGGAGCCGGGAGAGGAGACAATCGGTCTCTCTCCCCAGCGGCAGAGCCATCCCCTGGGAGCGGAGGTAGTCGTCCTCCCTCCCCGTAAACAGAACCCCTTCCCGGGAGAGGAGACAGTCGGTCTCTCTCCCCAGTGGCAGAGCCAGGAGCTGGGAGAGGAGACAGTCGGTCTCTCTCCCCAGCGGCAGAGCCATCCCCTGGAAGCGGAGGTAGTCGTCCTCCCTCCCCTTACAGAGAAGCCCTTTCAGGGAGAGACGGGTATCGATATCTCTCCACAGCGGCCGAATCCCTTTCTGGGAGAGGAGACAGTTGGTCTCTCTCCCCAGTGGCAGCACAGTTTCCCATGGAGCGGAGGTAGCAGACCTCCCTCCCCAGAGGTAGATCTCCTTCCTGGGAGAAGAGACAGACGGACTCTCCCCTCAGTAGCTTGGCAGGGTCTCTATCCTTTTCTTGTCCTGGAGTATATCTCACAGGGGGCAGGCAAGGGGGGTACCCGCTCATGCAGTTGGTGCCACAAGTTTGGGCACCCGAGTTTTGCCTGCCCCACCAAGGAGCAACCTCAACCTACAGTCTGGGGTGGGTATACCGCCGGGAAACCGGCACTGGCTTTGTTTGTGGGTGGGTCAGCCGGTTCTCAACAGAGTGTCACAGAGGGAGACAGTTTGGCCATGGAACTTAAGGACACTGGAACTTGTGGAACAGCAATTGTTTGGGAGTCGGCCTTAGCAAACTTATTTGGGACGTTGCATTATGTGACTATCCCTGTGCCCAGGGTGCAGGGTATAAATGCCAACAGAAACCCCCCAGGATGCCCCAAGCTCAGGAGAGATGGGATAACCTCTCCCAGCAACCGAGAAGTGGAGAGCCACCGTCAGACAGCCCCAGGCCGACCCGTTAAGGGTCTAGCCGGGTCTGCCGAACTGGAGGGGGGGAGATGTCATGGATACCAGACGGCTAAGGCTATCCCCCACCCCCTACAACCTCGCCCCTGTTGTTTCTCAGTGGTTTTGGGCTCCTCAGAGCAACCACCATCTCTGGAAGCTGTTTGTTTGCTTTGTTTTGGCTTGTTTTGTCTTCAGAGAAGAGATGATTTATGACCAGGAAAATCCTCCTAGGCTGGCCAGGCTCCTGGAACTCCCGGTTGGCTGCCTCACAATGGACATCCGCCTAACCCCTCTCAGGCTGGACAGGCTCCTGGAACTCCCAGTCGGCCACAGAACAGCAGAACACCCGCTAACTTTAACCCAGGTCGCTCCAGCAACCATGTGCCCCAGAGCTCCGCTCTTTTGGGGATTAGTAGCCCCTGGGGAGTACAAGGGGTGGGGGAATTGCTGGAGTGGAGCTCCTTTGGGAACCGGGGGGTTTTGGACACCCCTAACCCCATAAATTCAATGGACTGTAACTCCAGTCCCCAGTAACGAATCATGCTGATTGTTGGACTGTAAAATCTGGGGACCAAGAGCTTTAAAATGACAGTAAGTGCCACCACTCCATCGGGATCATCCCGAAACCGCCACTCCTAAGTTTTGAGATTATGTGGGCTCCTATGGAGGCGCCGGTCAGTCTGGAGGGGCGGGAATGGTGGGAAATTGTGGGATTGTCCTTTGTGTTATCAAGATGAGCTCTGTGTATAAAATGAGTGTATGTTTTACAATAAAATCAGTTCCTATCTAACCTGAAGGCTAGTCTGTCTAGTTATTTGGGTTGGCTCCAGCTAAAATCACTTTTCCTGGGCTACATAGCAACCTGTTCCAGGCAGAGGAAGGACACTCTGGCAGAGCTACCTAGTCTGGTAGCTGGAGTCTGCCACAGGGTGGGACCCTGAGTACTGGTGCTGTCGGGCATCAGGGGTGGCTACAGGCTGTGGTCACTTGCCATCTACATATCTGAAGTCAGCAGGACCCCTTTTGGTGGAGCTACTCAGTCGGGGTAGCCGGGGGTATACGTCACAATAGTGTTGAACCTTACTTTGCGATGTGGGGGTCTGGTGGTTTAGGGGTTAGTTGTGTAAAGAGGTAGTTTGTGATGTGGGGATGTGCTGGTTTAAGGGTTAATAGTGTAAAGAGGTAATTTTTGATGTGGGGGTGGTGGTTTAGGGGTTCATAGTGTAGTGGGGACTTTGCGGTGGACTATGTGGTGGTTTAGGGGTTATTAGAATTGGGGCTCCATTGACTTCTAAGGGGCAGCAGTTTATCACATGCGCGATAGTGTAACTGCAATTTTTTTTAAGCAAGTTGGGTTAGTGCTGGAGCAAGACGTTTTTACTTTTAACTGGTAATACCAGCGCAATCCGACTTGCACAAAAGATTTACTCATAATGCATTTAGCGCTCTATTAAAAGTGCTAGTCGGCGCTCCACTTGTAATTTAGCCCTAAGTTGATGGTGCTCAAATTATCTTAATTTAGTTCTTTGCTATACTATTTTAATGAAATTGAATTATGTAAGATTGCACACATACATACTTCCATATATACACACGCACACAAACATACACATTTGATTCCCAGTCCCACCCCTTCCCACACAAATCATCATCCTGATTCCCTTAAACGAGGTGTGCCTGTAGGCCAGTACCTTTGGATAAGGAGAAATTGCTCTACTAACGCTAGTTTTGAAAAACATGCGGATAACATGAAACGCCATTTCTTGTCACGAGGTTACTCTACAAATATTCGGCTAGATTACGAGTTTGGCGTTAGGCTTAAAAAGCAGCATTGGCCGGTCCCAACGCTGCTTTTTAACGCCTTATGGTATTACGAGTCTTGAAGGTACAGGTGTACCGCTCACTTTTTTGGCCAGACTTGGAAATACCGCAAATCCACTTACGTCAATTGCTTATCCTATTTTTTTCAATGGGACTTGCATAGCGCCAGTATTACGAGTCTGACAAAAAGTGAGAGGTAGACCCTCTCCTGTCAAGACTGGTACCGCATTTAAAAGTCTGTAGTTAAGAGTTTTATGCTACGACGTTGTAGTATAAAACTTTTAACTAAAGTGCTAAAAAGTACACTAACACCCATAAACTACCTATTAACCCCTAAACCGAGGCCCTCCCACATCGCAAACACTATAATAAAATTTTAACCCCTAATCTGCCGAACCAGACATCGCCGCCACTATAATAAATATATTAATCCCTAAACCGCCGCACTCCAATCTAATCTGCCGTTACTAACATCGCCGCAACCTACCTACATTTATTAACCCCTAATCTGCTGCCCCCAATGTCGCCGCCACTATATTAAAGTTATTAACCCCTAAATCTAAGTCTAACCCTAACCCTAACACCCCCTAACTTAAATATAATTTAAATAAATAAAAATAAAAATAACTATCATTAACTAAATTATTCCTATTTAAAACTAAATACCTATAAAATAAACCCTAAACTAGCTACAATATAACTAATAGTTACATTGTAGCTATCTTAGGGTTTATTTTTATTTTACAGGCAAGTTTGTATTTATTTTAACTAGGTAGAATAGTTATTAAATAGTTATTAACGGTGGACTATGTGGTATTTAATAACTACCTAGTTAAAATAAAGACAAATTTACCTGTAAAATAAAACCTAACCTAAATTACAATTACACCTAACACTACACTATAATTAAATTAATTCCCTAAATTAAATACTATTAAATAAAATTATCTAAAGTGCAAAAAAACCCCACTAAATTACAGAAAATAATAAACAAATTACAAGATTTTTAAACTAATTACACCTAATCTAATCCCCCTAACAAAATAAAAAAGCCCTACCCTACACTAAATTACAAATAGCCTTTAAAAGGGCCTTTTGCGGGGCATTGCCCCAAAGTTATCAGCTCTTTTACCTGTAAAAAAAGTACAAATCCCCCCATCTTAAAACCCACCACCCACACAACCAACCCTACTCTAAAACCCACCCAATACCCCCATAAAAAAACCTAACACTAACCCCTTGAAGATCACCTTACTGGGAGACGTCTTCACCCAACCTGGCCGAAGTCCTCAACGAAGCCGGGAGAGGTCTTCATTCAAACCGGGCGAAGTGGTCCTCCAGACGGGCAGAAGTCTTCATCCAGGCGACATCTTCTATCTTCATCCATCCGGCGCGGAGCGGGTCCATCTTAAAGACATCCGGTGCGGAGCATCCTCTTCCATCGAAGTCTTCTTACTAAGTGACGGTTCCTTTAAGTGACGTCATCCAAGATGGTGTCCCTTCAATTCCAATTGGCTGAATTCTATCAGCCAATCGGAATTAAGGTAGAAAAAATCCTATTGGCTGATCCAATCAGCCAATAAGATTGAGCTAGCATTCTATTGGCTGTTCCAAAGATGGACCCGCTCCGCACCAGATGGATGAAGATAGAAGATGCCGTCTGGATGAAGACTTCTGCCCGTCTGGAGGACCACTTCCCCCGGCATAGATGAAGACTCTCCCGGCTTCGTTGAGGACTTCGGCCTGGTTGGGTGAAGACTTCTCCCGGTAAGGTGATCTTCAAGGGGTGGGTATACCGCCGGGAAACCGGCACTGGCTTTGTTTGTGGGTGGGTCAGCCGGTTCTCAACAGAGTGTCACAGAGGGAGACAGTTTGGCCATGGAACTTAAGGACACTGGAACTTGTGGAACAGCAATTGTTTGGGAGTCGGCCTTAGCAAACTTATTTGGGACGTTGCATTATGTGACTATCCCTGTGCCCAGGGTGCAGGGTATAAATGCCAACAGAAACCCCCCAGGATGCCCCAAGCTCAGGAGAGATGGGATAACCTCTCCCAGCAACCGAGAAGTGGAGAGCCACCGTCAGACAGCCCCAGGCCGACCCGTTAAGGGTCTAGCCGGGTCTGCCGAACTGGAGGGGGGGAGATGTCATGGATACCAGACGGCTAAGGCTATCCCCCACCCCCTACAACCTCGCCCCTGTTGTTTCTCAGTGGTTTTGGGCTCCTCAGAGCAACCACCATCTCTGGAAGCTGTTTGTTTGCTTTGTTTTGGCTTGTTTTGTCTTCAGAGAAGAGATGATTTATGACCAGGAAAATCCTCCTAGGCTGGCCAGGCTCCTGGAACTCCCGGTTGGCTGCCTCACAATGGACATCCGCCTAACCCCTCTCAGGCTGGACAGGCTCCTGGAACTCCCAGTCGGCCACAGAACAGCAGAACACCCGCTAACTTTAACCCAGGTCGCTCCAGCAACCATGTGCCCCAGAGCTCCGCTCTTTTGGGGATTAGTAGCCCCTGGGGAGTACAAGGGGTGGGGGAATTGCTGGAGTGGAGCTCCTTTGGGAACCGGGGGGTTTTGGACACCCCTAACCCCATAAATTCAATGGACTGTAACTCCAGTCCCCAGTAACGAATCATGCTGATTGTTGGACTGTAAAATCTGGGGACCAAGAGCTTTAAAATGACAGTAAGTGCCACCACTCCATCGGGATCATCCCGAAACCGCCACTCCTAAGTTTTGAGATTATGTGGGCTCCTATGGAGGCGCCGGTCAGTCTGGAGGGGCGGGAATGGTGGGAAATTGTGGGATTGTCCTTTGTGTTATCAAGATGAGCTCTGTGTATAAAATGAGTGTATGTTTTACAATAAAATCAGTTCCTATCTAACCTGAAGGCTAGTCTGTCTAGTTATTTGGGTTGGCTCCAGCTAAAATCACTTTTCCTGGGCTACATAGCAACCTGTTCCAGGCAGAGGAAGGACACTCTGGCAGAGCTACCTAGTCTGGTAGCTGGAGTCTGCCACAGGGTGGGACCCTGAGTACTGGTGCTGTCGGGCATCAGGGGTGGCTACAGGCTGTGGTCACTTGCCATCTACATATCTGAAGTCAGCAGGACCCCTTTTGGTGGAGCTACTCAGTCGGGGTAGCCGGGGGTATACGTCACAATAGTGTTGAACCTTACTTTGCGATGTGGGGGTCTGGTGGTTTAGGGGTTAGTTGTGTAAAGAGGTAGTTTGTGATGTGGGGATGTGCTGGTTTAAGGGTTAATAGTGTAAAGAGGTAATTTTTGATGTGGGGGTGGTGGTTTAGGGGTTCATAGTGTAGTGGGGACTTTGCGGTGGACTATGTGGTGGTTTAGGGGTTATTAGAATTGGGGCTCCATTGACTTCTAAGGGGCAGCAGTTTATCACATGCGCGATAGTGTAACTGCAATTTTTTTTAAGCAAGTTGGGTTAGTGCTGGAGCAAGACGTTTTTACTTTTAACTGGTAATACCAGCGCAATCCGACTTGCACAAAAGATTTACTCATAATGCATTTAGCGCTCTATTAAAAGTGCTAGTCGGCGCTCCACTTGTAATTTAGCCCTAAGTTGATGGTGCTCAAATTATCTTAATTTAGTTCTTTGCTATACTATTTTAATGAAATTGAATTATGTAAGATTGCACACATACATACTTCCATATATACACACGCACACAAACATACACATTTGATTCCCAGTCCCACCCCTTCCCACACAAATCATCATCCTGATTCCCTTAAACGAGGTGTGCCTGTAGGCCAGTACCTTTGGATAAGGAGAAATTGCTCTACTAACGCTAGTTTTGAAAAACATGCGGATAACATGAAACGCCATTTCTTGTCACGAGGTTACTCTACAAATATTCGGCTAGATTACGAGTTTGGCGTTAGGCTTAAAAAGCAGCATTGGCCGGTCCCAACGCTGCTTTTTAACGCCTTATGGTATTACGAGTCTTGAAGGTACAGGTGTACCGCTCACTTTTTTGGCCAGACTTGGAAATACCGCAAATCCACTTACGTCAATTGCTTATCCTATTTTTTTCAATGGGACTTGCATAGCGCCAGTATTACGAGTCTGACAAAAAGTGAGCGGTAGACCCTCTCCTGTCAAGACTGGTACCGCATTTAAAAGTCTGTAGTTAAGAGTTTTATGCTACAGCGTTGTAGTGTAAAACTTTTAACTAAAGTGCTAAAAAGTACACTAACACCCATAAACTACCTATTAACCCCTAAACCGAGGCCCTCCCACATCGCAAACACTATAATAAATATTTTAACCCCTAATCTGCCGAACCAGACATCGCCGCCACTATAATAAATATATTAATCCCTAAACCGCCGCACTCCAATCTAATCTGCCGTTACTAACATCGCCGCAACCTACCTACATTTATTAACCCCTAATCTGCTGCCCCCAATGTCGCCGCCACTATATTAAAGTTATTAACCCCTAAATCTAAGTCTAACCCTAACCCTAACACCCCCTAACTTAAATATAATTTAAATAAATAAAAATAAAAATAACTATCATTAACTAAATTATTCCTATTTAAAACTAAATACCTATAAAATAAACCCTAAACTAGCTACAATATAACTAATAGTTACATTGTAGCTATCTTAGGGTTTATTTTTATTTTACAGGCAAGTTTGTATTTATTTTAACTAGGTAGAATAGTTATTAAATAGTTATTAACGGTGGACTATGTGGTATTTAATAACTACCTAGTTAAAATAAAGACAAATTTACCTGTAAAATAAAACCTAACCTAAATTACAATTACACCTAACACTACACTATAATTAAATTAATTCCCTAAATTAAATACTATTAAATAAAATTATCTAAAGTGCAAAAAAACCCCACTAAATTACAGAAAATAATAAACAAATTACAAGATTTTTAAACTAATTACACCTAATCTAATCCCCCTAACAAAATAAAAAAGCCCTACCCTACACTAAATTACAAATAGCCTTTAAAAGGGCCTTTTGCGGGGCATTGCCCCAAAGTTATCAGCTCTTTTACCTGTAAAAAAAGTACAAATCCCCCCATCTTAAAACCCACCACCCACACAACCAACCCTACTCTAAAACCCACCCAATACCCCCATAAAAAAACCTAACACTAACCCCTTGAAGATCACCTTACTGGGAGACGTCTTCACCCAACCTGGCCGAAGTCCTCAACGAAGCCGGGAGAGGTCTTCATTCAAACCGGGCGAAGTGGTCCTCCAGACGGGCAGAAGTCTTCATCCAGGCGACATCTTCTATCTTCATCCATCCGGCGCGGAGCGGGTCCATCTTAAAGACATCCGGTGCGGAGCATCCTCTTCCATCGAAGTCTTCTTACTAAGTGACGGTTCCTTTAAGTGACGTCATCCAAGATGGTGTCCCTTCAATTCCAATTGGCTGAATTCTATCAGCCAATCGGAATTAAGGTAGAAAAAATCCTATTGGCTGATCCAATCAGCCAATAAGATTGAGCTAGCATTCTATTGGCTGTTCCAAAGATGGACCCGCTCCGCACCAGATGGATGAAGATAGAAGATGCCGTCTGGATGAAGACTTCTGCCCGTCTGGAGGACCACTTCCCCCGGCATAGATGAAGACTCTCCCGGCTTCGTTGAGGACTTCGGCCTGGTTGGGTGAAGACTTCTCCCGGTAAGGTGATCTTCAAGTGGTTAGTGTTAGGTTTTTTTAAGGGGGTATTGGGTGGGTTTTAGAGTAGGGTTAGTTGTGTGGGTGGTGGGTTTTAATGTTGGGGGGGATTTGTACTTTTTTTTACAGGTAAAAGAGCTGATTACTTTGGGGCAATGCCCCGCAAAAGTCCCTTTTAAGGGATATTTGTAATTTAGTGTAGGGTAGGGTTTTTTTTATTTTGGGGGGGCTTTTTTATTTTGTTAGGGGGATTAGATTAGGTGTAATTAGTTTAAAAATCTTGTAATTTGTTTATTTTCTGTAATTTAATGTTTGTTTGTTTTTGTATTTTATTTATTTGTATTTAATTGTATTTAATTTAGGGAATTTATTTAATTATAGTGTAGTGTTAGGTGTAATTTTAACTTAGGTTAGGTTTTATTTTACAGATAAATTTGTCATTATTTTAACAAGGTAGTTATTAAATAGTTAATAACTATTTAATAACGATTCTACCTAGTTAAAATAAATACAACTTGCCTGTAAAATAAAAATAAACCCTAAGATAGCTACAATGTAACTATTAGTTATATTGTAGCTAGCTTAGGGTTTATTTTATAGATAAGTATTTAGTTTTATATAAGAATTATTTAGGTAATAATAGTAATTTTATTTAGATTTATTTAAATTATATTTAAGTTAGTGGGTGTTAGGGTTAGACCTAGATTTAGGGGTTAATAACTTTAATATAGTGCCAACGACGTTGGGGGCGGCAGATTAGGGGTTAATAAGTGTAGGTAGGTGGTGGCAACATTGGGGGCGGCAGAATAGGGGTTAATAAATATAATGTAGGTGTCGGCGATGTTGGGGGCAGCAGATTAGGGGTTCATAAGTATAATGTAGGTGTCGGCGGTGTCCGGAGCGGCAAATTAGGGGTTAATCAGTATAATGTAGGTGTCAGCGATGTCGGGGCGTCAGATTAGGGGTTAATAAGTGTAAGATTAGGGGTGTTTAGACTCGGGTTCAGGTTAGGGTGTTAGGTGTAGACATAATGTATTTTCCCCATAGGAATCATTGGGGCTGCGTTAGGAGCTAAACGCTGCTTTTTTGCAGGTGTTAGGTTTTTTTTCAGCCGGCTCTTCCCCATTGATTCCTATGGGGAAATCGTGCACGAGCACGTTCAGCCAGCTCACGGCTAACGTAAGCAGCGCTGGTATTGAGGTGAGTTGTGGAGCAAAATGTTGCTCTACGATCACTTTTTTGCGGTTAACGCTGGGTTTGTAAAAACCTGTAATACCAGCGCTGTCTGTAAGTGAGCGATGAGCATAAACTACTCGTTAGCACTGGATAGCCTCTAACACCAAACTCGTAATCTAGCCGATTGTAAATATAGCTTACTCAAGGGCAAAGAAAACTTATAGAGATGAGTTACTCCATAGTAAGAGAAGAACTCAAGAGAATGGCCTGTGCATCATCACCAAGTATAACTGCCACTGGAATAAGATCAGAGATATTCTGAAGAAAAACTGGCAGATTTTAACTGTGGAAGAGCAGATACTTGGGGAAGTAGGCTACGGACCATTACTGCAAGAAGGGTGCTAAACCAGAGACAAACTAACACATAGCAACTATGTAGCAAAACCAAAAGACTGGCTCTCAAAAGTACGAATAACAGGTTGCTTCCCATGTGGCAAATGTGTGACCTGTGAATAGGACAAAGAAATTTACAACTGATGGTGTTAAATTCTATGACTTTTTTTTCTTTTTCTTTTGCAACTGTAAAATGGAAGGAGTGATATACCTCCTGGCGTGCTCCTGCCCCAAATTCTATGTAGGGAAAACCAAGAGAAAGTTTAAGGATAGAATAAGAGAGCACAGAGACCAATAAGGATATTGAAAGTAGTGTGGCCAGGTACTTTATGGAGGTACATGAAGCAAATGCCCAGTGCCTAAGGTTTACAGGCATTGATCAAGGCATTTCAAATGGTAGAGGAGGTGACCAAGATAGATGCCTCCTTAAGAAACAATCAAGGTGGTTATATAGACTTAAAACACTGAATCCACTTGGCTTAAATGAAAAACTAGACTATTTGTGTTTTTTAGGGGAGTAATAGAAGCTGAAAATGAATTCTCCACTTTTAATAACATGGTATGCCAAGTTGAACAATTGTGGCAAAAGTGCTTTAATCAAATTGCCTGGATACCATCTAGCTCCTGAGAAAACTTTGGTAGATAGGATTTCAAACTATAGTACCTCTTACTCTAGGTTTAAGCCTAATTATGGTTTATATTGATTGTAACTACTAATTTACTGGTGACAACGTATTCTAAGTAGCGAAGTATGTTCAAGTTTTAAAATTGTGGCCATTGTACCTACTATAATCTGTCTGGTTGTTATTTCAGCCTTGTAATAACTTTGATAGTTTAGATTTGTAAGCGTGGTTTCTTCTGTTGTGTAAATTTGCCACACATTAATCGTAATCACTAAATGTTCATCTGGCGGAGTAAATTTCAATGCACCCCACAGGTATTTTGCTATATACTGTCACTTGTTACTATGTACATGTATGAGTTGGTATAAAATTTGCATATCTAGGAAAATTGACCAATTAGACTGTAGCGTGTACAATGATCCAATAATATTTCACAATTTCATTCAGGGATTGGCGGGATGAGTCCTTCATAAAGACGCAGGACTGGTGATGCAATTATGCCCTGACTAAGTCCCTTGCTAATTGGAGAAAGGGGGTACAACGCGCGTAGGCGATCTTTGGAGATGAGCGATGCCCTGATGTAATAAGCATAACGTAGGTCATCCAGTTTAAAGCAAAGTTGGTAATGTACTCACACACTCTGCCTGATGCCGCATGAGAGACTGCTCGGTACTTTGATACTCTTCTAAGAGAAAGACGACTTTTGCACATTGCCTGGTGTGTGACTGCTGTTCGACAGTTGTTTCATTTGCACATGGGGAAAATTGAGTGTTAAAGGAACCTCTGGCTGGAAAGGGTTAGGCAAGAATGTGGACCATGATTGTTTCTACTTGTGACTGGCCCTTAATGAAGCGTACATGTCTTGCTCCACTCCCGCACCTGCTATAAATGTGCCTTAATTGCAAATACCAGTACATTGTGCTACTACAACGTTATGAATCTACATTGCTGAGCTGGGGGTATGATACTAATGCCATCGTACTTGCCTTTTTTACAGCTTTTGCTTGCTTCGCTAATATGCTTGTGCCTTGCTGAATTACAATTTCTACTTGCTAAGGAGGTCTCTGGTCTTCACTAGTAACTACTATTGGTACAGTGCACATAGATCTCATTGGCAACCTGCCCAGACATGTCCTGCTCCTCAAGATCTGGTGAAGCCGGGTGTCATACATTGTTTGCTGGACATTATTGAATTATGGACATCGCTTACATGAATTTATTAACTCGATTTTCTTTTTTACGTATTTCATATGTTTGTCTGCACCTATTTTTGTTTTTTCTATTATTATTTTTGTACTTTTTATTATTATTTTTTATTGTGGGGGGCTATGTTCTGAATCTGTGAGGAGCACAAAAAGTTTTTGTCAAGTTTTGACAAATAATAAAAAGAAAGTTTAATTTACAAAAGAGTGCTGTATTCCCTGGCTTTGCCCATTGTAGCACTGTCTCTATCTTTAAAGTTGTATGCATATTTTCTAAAGGGTCAGCACCAATTGAATTACTTCTTTAATATTGCCATCTGGCTGCAACTGCAAGTGCTTTACCTTTGTCATATACCATATCTCTTTAATTCTGCCATAAACCATGTTTTATTATTAAATCTTTGTTTCCTAAGTATAACTTACATAAGCTATAAAATAAATATATATATATATATATATATATATATATATATAACTAAAAAAAACTCAATCTTTATCTCCATATAATTTTCATGACCTCACGTCTTAAAAAAACACATCATTTTACTTTGATATTTTGAAATGTGTTTGACTGCAGCACTTATCTTACCAATTTTAATACTAGGGCAAGGAGCATTTAGTATAGGGCATGCTAATAAAATGTCGGCCACATTAAGATGCTTTGGTTAACATTTTTACCCATCCACTTGTGATTACGCTCCACTAGTAATCTTGCTTTGATTTTGTACATTTGTTTGTAATCCAGTACTTGACTGATGACATAAATTATATGTATCCCCAAGGTTCCTAATAGGTTAAGAAGATGTGATTTTAGCAGCCAATCAGTACATGTATTATTTTCCAAGGCAAGCTACTAGGTGGGCAAGCTCAGGAGGAGTTATCCCTGCACAGAGGGACTGCATTGAGGAAAGAGATGTTTCTCCCTACTTCACTAGGCCTCAGCCAGTGCCTACTACAGGAAAGGTTCCTTAGTTATAGAGGAACTTCTGTGAAAGGAACAAG
Organism: Bombina bombina; assembly: GCF_027579735.1. Classification (NCBI taxonomy): domain Eukaryota; kingdom Metazoa; phylum Chordata; class Amphibia; order Anura; family Bombinatoridae; genus Bombina; species Bombina bombina. The sequence continues at coordinate 325,148,356 of NC_069499.1, forward strand.
CTCCCTGAAGATAGAGTTACTTTAGTGGGAGCATTAAAGGGACAGTCTACACAAGAATTTTTATTTTTTAAAAGATCCCTTTATTACCCATTCCTCAGTTTTGCATAACCAACATGGTTATAGTAATACACTTTTTACCTCTGTGATTACCTTGTATGTAAGAAATACAACAACAAAGGGGTTTGGTTAAGCACACCTGATAGAAAAAAAGGCCTTTTATATATTAGCAGGGCTAGTGCTAGACTATTTTGTGCCCTAGGCAAGACCAGTTACTTGCGCCTCGCCCAAAAACAAAACAAAACAATTAAAGCAACAAAACATGACACTTTTAATTTTCTTTTAACTTTCAAGAATAAGTGCCATAAGATGCCAAAAGCAACAATATTAAAGGCAAAATATAAAGTAACCAAATATAAATTACCTATATTAACAAAAAATATATTTTAACTGTATTAAACAAACATAAATTGTCACACACATACAGATACACACACATACAGATACACACACACACATACAGACACACACACACGCATACAGATACACACACATATAGATACACACACATACAGATACACACACATACAGATACACACACACACAGATACACACACACATACAGATACACCCACACACATACAGATACACACACATACAGATACACACACATACAGATACACACACACATACAGATACACACACACACATACAGATACACACACACCTACAGATACACCCACACACATACAGATACACCCACACACACACACACACAGATACACCCACACACACACAGATACACACACACACACACAGATACACCCCCACACATACAGATACACACACACACATGTAGAGATACACACACACATGTAGAAATACACACACACACATACAGATACACACACACATACAGATACACACACACCTACAGATACACCCACACACATACAGATACACCCACACCCACACACATACAGATACACCCACACACACACAGATACACCCACACACACACACAGATACACCCCCACACATACAGATACACACACACACACATGTAGAGATACACACACACACACATGTAGAAATACACACACACACATACAGATACACACACACATACAGATACACACACACCTACAGATACACCCACACACATACAGATACACCCACACCCACACACATACAGATACACCCACACACACACAGATACACCCACACACAAACAGATACACACACACACATGTAGAGATACACACACACACACATAGAGATACATACACACACACACAGAGATACACACATGCACAGAGATATACACACACACACACAGAATAGGCACCACCACATGCACACACAGATATAGGCAGACATACACGTATATATGCAGGGGCATGCATGGTACTATTTTTATTTATTTTTTTAAATACTTTTGGGATTTTCTTATTCTAAACTTAAGGTCCAGTTCAGCTCATTTAAATGTCCATAACAGTGGAAGTGTATTAATAATCTGAGTTAACCCTTCTTTGTGCCACAGTACATACAGTATATTTAGTATTTTGTTAGAGCATAAGAACTTCTAGCAACTAACTCAGTCAGACTGACCTCTATGATAACATAGTTGCTCCTTCAAGTGCCATGCAGTAAAATTGTAAATTTAAACCGGAGATCGTCCTCTCCCTCATGATCTCCTGCCCTGCAGCATGCATAGGATAGTAGAAGGAGTCAGAAGGAAAGTCAGGGGGAAACATATGTTGTAATAAGGGAAAGGTCCTCTCAGAGATTCATTTCTGCACTGAGGATGTGCATCACTACAACTTATTGAGTCTAGTGCAATTTTCATATTCCCAGCTACCTAAGTGGCTCTATAATGCTGTCTACTTGCTCATATTATCCAGACTGCAGGAGTCCAGGGAGTGCTGGTCATAAATGGTATGTATCTTGTGATGAGAGCAGGATGTGATTATGGATAAACTCAGTGCCCACTTTGTGCCCAAAAGAAATGTGATTCATGAGAGAGCTTGTTTTCACAAACGTAATCAGCGTGTGGGAGAATCTGTGGAGTCATTTGTGCGCAGCCTGTATGAATTAGCTGAATTCTGTGAGTTTGGTGTTGCTAAAGAAGAGCAAATCAGAGACAGAATAGTTATTGGGATTGTAGATGCTGAAGTCTCACTGAAGCTGCAGTTAGAGCCTGATTTAACATTAGATGGGGCTATTAGGATGGCCCGCCAGAGTGAACTGGTGAAAAAGCAAAGTGCTGATCTGAGGTCTGAGAGTATTGTGGATGAAGTGCAACAGTCTAGGAAAAATGCTAGTGAAAGGCACAGTGTGTGCGGTAGATCTAAAGTACTGGAAAGGCCTAGAAATGGATGGGCGCAACATGCCCGATGCACGCGGTGCTACCGTGCCCATGATCAGAGTGTTATATGCCCGGCCAGGGATAAAAGATGCAGAAAATGTAACAGAATGGGCCATTTTGAAGTGGTGTGTAGAACTGAATACATTAAGGAGATGCAGGTGGACGGTGACCAGGAGGGTCAGGAAGTGTCTTTTGTGGGGTCCGTTGTGGAACGGCCAAGCTCAGAGGAAGATTGGAAAGTTACTTTTACTGTAATGGGAGACAAAGTTGATTTTAAGATTGACACAGGAGCAGATATCACTGTAATGTCTTTTGCTGAATTTATGAAACTGCCTCGACAGCCCCAGCTGGCGAAGGTTACTACAAATGTCCATAGTCCTGGTGGCCGCATTGATTGTGCGGGGAAATTTCTTGCCAGCTGTGAGTACAAGCAAAGAAAGTTCACCATGTGGGTGCATGTGATTCGAGGTCAGTGTGTTAACAATTTATTGAGCAGAAAAGCAGCCTGTGACTTGGGCCTCTTGGCCAGAGTGAATGAGATTTCCGAAGATATGTTTGGCGAGTTGGGCCTACTGAATTGCAAACCAGTCCGTATAGCACTTAAAGGTGACGCAGTCCCATACAGTTTCCTCGTAGAATTCCGTTCCCGCTCATGCCTCAAGTGGAGAAAGAGCTTATGCGCATGAAGTCTATGGGGGTTATTGAAGAGGTTGTTGAAGCGACTGATTGGTGTGCCCCCATTGTTCCAGTTGCAAAGAAAAACGGAAAGGTGCGCATCTGTGTGGACCTGAAAAGGTTGAATGAGGCAGTGAAGAGAGAGAGATTTGTGCTGCCGACATTAGAAGATATAGCTCCGAAGTTGGCTGGGGCAAAGTTCTTTTCCACATTAGACGCTTCTAGTGGCTTTTGGCAGATCCCCCTGGATCCAAAGTGCCACAAACTGACTACCTTTATCACACCGGTAGGTCGGTTCTGCTTCTGCAGACTCCCCTTTGGGATATCCTCCGCTTCTGAAATCTTTCAAAGGGAAATGAGTTCTCTCCTGAGTGACCACGTGGGCACAGCGGTCGTCATGGACGACATTCTAGTGTATGGGTCTACAGTGGAGGAGCATGATCAGCGTTTGAGTTGTGTGCTACAGGCTATCAAAGAGTCTGGGCTGAAGCTGAATAAAGAAAAATGTCATTTTAGGAAAACTGAATTATGCTACTTTGGCCATATCATCAACGGGGATGGCATCAAGCCAGACCCAAAGAAAATTTGTGCTATTGAACAGTTGAAAAGCCCTTCTGATGTACATGAGCTGAGACAGATATTGGGTCTTGTAAATTACGTGGGCAAGTTTCTTCCAGATTTATCAACAGTTTTACACCCTATCACAGAGTTGCTTAAGAAAAATGTTGCCTGGGTCTGGGGACCTTCACAAGAAAAAGCTTTCCTGCATGCCAAGTCCCTGCTGGGGTTCTACGACCCTTCAAAAAAGACTGTGGTTAGTGCCAATGCAAGCAGTTATGGGTTGGGGGCTGCACTCCTGCAGCTGAACGAAAATAAACTACAGCCCATCGCCTACTGTTCCCGCACACTGACGGCTGCAAAGTCAAAATACGCTCAAATTGAGAAAGAGTGCCTGGCTGCAGTTTGGGCCTGTGAGCGCTTCCAGCGCTATCTATTGGGTTTGGAGAAATTTAGTCTGGAAACTGACCACAAACCGCTAGTCCCTCTAATCAACTCTTATGACATTGACAAAACACCCTTGAGATGCCAGAGACTTTTAATGAGACTGCTCAGGTTCAATGTTCAGGGAGTGCATGTGCCGGGGAAACAACTGGTTGTGGCGGATACACTATCCAGGCTCCCGCTGGCTGCTGCTGAAGAATCCTCCACAGAATCGGATGTGAAAGCGTATGTTCTGGCCTCTAAGTCCATTTCTTCAAGGAAACTGGAAGAGATAAAGAAAGAGACATATTTGGACACAGATCTGCAATAAGTTATAAGGTACATAAAAGAAGGCTGGCCCGAGACCCGGGCAGCCTGGATGTCTTTAAATGCTTACCAGCCAGAGAGGTCGCAGCTCACGGAGCTGGAGGGGTTGGTGCTGTTCCAAGACCGCATTGTAATTCCTGTCAGCATGAGGAAGGAGATGTTAAACAGGATTCACAATGGCCACTTAGGCATTACAAAGTGCAGAGAAAGGGCAGCTACAGCTGTGTGGTGGCCTGGGATCAGCTCCAACATTGCAAATCACGTGTCTAAATGTGCCTTTTGCCGGGAACGCCGGCCTACTCAGAGAAGGGAGCCCTTGATGTCTACTCCGCTGCCTACAGGGCCGTGGCAGAAAATAGCTGCTGATTTGTGCGAACTGCACGGGAAAAAGTTCCTTGTCGTGATCGACTACTATTCCAGGTATTTGGAGATTGCACCCCTGAATGATATCACAAGTCAGGCCGTTATCATTCGCCTGAAGAGCTTGTTCGTCCGCTGGGGCATTCCAATGGAGCTAGTGAGTGATAATGGTATGCAGTTCGCTTCTACAGAGTTCAGTACTTTCAGCAGTGAGTATGATTTTGTACATTCCACGTCAAGTCCACATTATCCGCAGGCCAACGGAATGGCTGAAAAGGCAGTTCAAACAACAAAATTCATTCTAAAGCAATCTGAGCCGTACCTAGCCCTCTTGTCATACAGGGCAATGCCCATTCAAGCCACCGGGTTTAGCTCGGCACAGCTGATGCTAGGACGCCAGATTCGCACCACTTTACCCTCAGTGGGTGTCTTCAAGCTGCCTGGCCCTGTTCCTTGGGACGAAGTCCTTAGGAGGGATGAAGAGGCCAAAAAGGGTTATCATTTCTTCTATGACAGGAGACATTCTGTCAGGCCCTTACAGGAACTGAAAGCGGGCCAAAGTGTCAGAATTAAACTGGATGATGAGAAGAAATGGAAGACGTCTGCTACGGTAGTTGGCCGCTCTCCAGAACCAAGGTCTTATACAGTCCTTACGGAGGGAGGGACGGTTACACGCCGTAACCGAAGACATCTTCAGTCTGTACCTGAGAGTCTGGAACTGGATGCCTCAGTACCACCGCCGGTGGGATCCCCTGTTCTAAGAGAGGTGCCTTCCTCTCAGCAAGACCACAACCGGGATATATCTTTGCCTCCAGCGGACTCTTGTTCACCATCTTCTGTATCAGAGGACAGTTCATGCAAAGTTACATCAAGCGGAAGAGTGGTGAAACTTCCGACCCGATATAGGGACTGACTTTAGCTAGAACAGTGACCGGAAGTATGGGCAGAATAATCCCATGGTCACTGTGGACTAGGGTAGTCTACCCCGATGTCCAAGTCAGGATGTAATTTATTTGTTCATGTTTTCTAACCTATTTGTTTATATAATGTTCAAAAACAAAAATGTTGTTGTATACTCTGTTTGTGTACCTTGTTATTTGTTATATGCAAATGTATGCTTCGCCTTTGAAAAAGGGGAAGATGTGATGAGAGCAGGATGTGATGTTACTTGATTGTGGGCGGGGCTTAGGTGTGTCGGTGTCGCAGTTAGCTTAGTACAATCAACCTGACTAGATGTGTATTGCTATGCTCTGCAATAAAATAGAGTTGTACCATCATTGCTGTGTCCTGCATATGTCCTGCATCTCATGACATATCTCACAACCAACAGTACTATATTCCCTGCCCAGCACAGCCGGCTCTTAGCACAAAACTGGATCACATTTTCTGGTTCTGATTTTAATTTCTTGGGCCCGGTATTTGATAAAAAAAAAGGCTATATATATCCATAGTACAGTTTAAAAATGTATTTACTTGTCAGCCAAACCTGTATATACAGAATATATAAGATGATAGGGAGTAGATTACAAAGTGTTATCACCTAATAACCCAGGAAGTTGTCCCTCTGATGAATGTTACTGCTAGCTTCTACCATATGTTGGTCTACACCGGTGATTCACAATATTTTTAGAAATAAAGCACACTGCAATGTCACACATTCCAGAATGGTATATACACAGACAGTGTTATGCTTAATTAATTGTTTATAACTGTTCAGTTTACTTACATTTTAAATAATTATCTAAATAAAGTCACACTGCACCTAATAAGCTAAAAGTGAATAAAAAAAAATATTCCATTAAGAAGTGGCTGAATCCCTCTGCTCCTGGTAGATATATCAGGTCTCCCCCTTCCCCAATAGCCTTGTGCCATTTTTTCTCTTTTTTGCACCGTGACCATGGTGCATGTTGTAACTTGTGTTTTTCACAGTTTTACTTACCTGAGATGTTGCCAGTCAGCCTGGATTGGACCTGCTTCTGTCCTATGCTCGTCGTCAGCCTGCTGCACAGCTGCGGCTCCCGCCTCTAATGCACACTTAAAATTGTGTGCGCACCGCATGCCGCGTGTAGGTAGGTGGAGCTAAGCACTTACCGTCACCGACTTAGCGGCTCCTTCCTTCCTTTTCCAACTTAAGTCCTCCAGTTGATGAGGTTAAGGCCGCTGAGATGGCCACACGGTACACTTGCACAGTCCCCACACGTCCGCCCCTGACACAGGGTCTGGGTCGGCTGCAGCCTGCACCCTAGGTTCAGTTCTTTTGACAGACTTGCATTTTAGCTAATTAGTGCTGACTCCTAGGTAACTCCACGTGCGTGAGCACAATGTTATCTATATGACACATATGAACTAACACCCTCTGTCAAAATGCATTCAGATAAGCGGCGGCCTTTAAGGTCTAAGAGATTAGCATATGAACCTCCTAGGATTAGCTTTCAACTAAGAATATCAAGAGAACAAAGCAAAATTGGTGATAAAAGTAAATTGGAAAGTTGTTTAAAATTGCATGCCCTATCTGAATCATGGGGCTGCCCCTTTAAGCCAGTGTACCCAGCCTCCAGAGTGTGAAGCCCACTTCTTCCTGTAGAAAGTTAGGGTGCCTGCCCCAGAAAAATAATCTGACCTGTCCACCCACTGGGTGAGCTTCTGAGTAGGCTGCAACCCTGTCAGTGCGTGGAGGATTCCTCACTGCATCTTTAAGAGACTGTATGGTGACACACCGCATAATGAAGACTGCATGTGAGACACTGCACCTTTAAGAGGCTGCATGATGAGAGCTGAGAAGATAAGGACTTCTTTAAACTTATGTACTATACTATTCAATCACTGCTGTTTATGGTCTGTTTGTGACAAAGCTGTAAAATACAGTACCCTGGGCTCCATGTACCAAGCATTAGAATCTGTTTTGGAGCATGTGAGCATTGAAACACCTCCCCTGCTGGGTGCAAAATAAATAACTGCTCACATAATACACTCATCACTTGCTCTCTGATTTGCAGTGTTTAAATGTGCATTTGCCACTAAAACAGTAACAATTTTTTCTAACTAGAAATAGCACAGAGCGAGCTGCTTTCATAGCCGTTACATGTCAGCTTTTGATGCTTCCAGACTAAAAACTAATTAACCCCTTAAGGACCAGCGATGTACCTTGTATGTCACTGGCCTTTTTTTGGGACTTGATTGTTTTATAGCGCGATCTTGCCACCAGCGTTGAGACTGCTCTATTCCACAAAGCCTGCTGGAGGGAGGGCATTAATAGCGTGTTCTTGCTAGACTTGTGCTATTATGCCCGAAAAAACCCTTAATGACCAGTGACATACAGGGTACATTGTGGTCATGAAGGGGTTAAAAAATACAATTATCTTACAATACTTAAAGGGATAGTCTAGTCAAAATGAAACTTTCATGATTCAATTCAGAGAGAGAATGCAATTTTAAGCAACTTTTTAATTTACTCTTCTCAATTTTTCTGTTCTCTTGGTATCTTTATTTGAAAAAGCAAGAATATAAGTTTAGCAGCCGGCCCATTTTTGGTTCAGCCCCTGGGTAGTGCTTGCTGATTGGTGTCTAAATGTAGCCACCAATCAGCAAGCGCTACCCAGGTTCTGAACCAAAAATGGGCCCGCTCCTAAGCTTACATTCTTGTTTTTTCATATAAATATACCATGAGAACGAAAATAAATTGATAATAGGAGCAAATTAGAAAATTGCTTAAAATTGCAAAATTTATTTTGACTAGACTATCCCTTTATTCCCAGATGTAGTCAACCCCAGCTTTACAAAATGGTGGATATTCAAACGTGATTTCACACACTTCTGGTAATTCTCCTTATACTTTCATATAATGCTGAGTATTTACATCAAGCTGTACAAAGTCTTGTGTACTTGCAATGTCAATGAGGGAGATTCAAATCTTTTTGCTAATCCCATCTAAAAAGGAATCTTTCTAATCAGTGATAATCATCCAAGACAGAATTCCAATTTTATCAGACGTTGTCTTTGAATACATTAAGGCTTTTGTGATGTATCATTGATAACGAGCTCAACATCTGTATTTCTTAAGACATTAACAAATCTGGAAGGACATTTTCCCACTATTTTTTAAAAGTCTACACAGAAGCAAAACTACTAAAACAGGTTAAAAAGAAAAAAATCATCAACCACTGTTGCATTTTCATACTCTAATTTCATACTCATAATTATTGTCAGTTCATATTTTAAGCAATTCCTCTAGATAGTAAGCTCTTCAGATCAAGGCCCTCCTCCTGTATCAGTTCTTATTGTCAAGTCTAATTATAATGCATTTTATACTCCTTTCATCACATATTTAACATTGTGAGATGTGGTGTTGTTAAAGCAAGAGGCAGACACAGTACATCCTTTCTTCAAAAGTATACAATGTTTACTTGTTTCCCCTATTTCCTAGACTGACAGAACAATTTGTCACACTTGAAAACAACTGATTGCCATCATCTTTTCTTTGGTTCCTGTCCCCTCTAGGACTGACACACAAGACTCCTCCTAATTCTTGCTGACATTTCTCAAATATTTGTTAAAGGGACAGTCAAGTCCAAAAAAAACTTTCATGATTTAAATAGGGCATGCAATTTTAAACAACCTCCCAATTTACTTTTATCACCAATTTTGCTTTGTTCTCTTGGTATTCTTAGTTGAAAGCTAAACCTAGGAGGTTCATATGCTAATTTCTTAGACCTTGAAGACTGCCTCTAATCTGAATACATTTTGACCACTAGAGGGCATTAGTTCACATGTTTCATATAGATAACATTGAGCTCATGCACGTAAAGTGACCTAGGAGTGAGCACTGATTGGCTAAACTGCATGTCTGTCAAAAGAACTGAAATAAGGGGGCAGTCAGGAGAGGCTTAGATACAAGATAATTACAGAAGTAAAACGTGTATTATTATAACTGTGTTGGATATGCAAAACTGGGGAATGGGTAATAAAGGGATTATCTTTCTTTTTAAACAACAACAATTCTGGTGTTGACTGTCCCTTTAAGAGTTGCAGATGGGAATCCTCCTAATCTGGTCTTCTAGTGTATTTTTCAATCCCTTTATCCTAAATTAAATGTCTGAAGTATTTGATTTTGTTCTCACATAGCGTTCTATCAACCTTTCCAGTTCCACAATTTTGGCAAGCCATGTTTTGATCCCACAATATCCCAGTGGGTCATAGTGATATTTGCAGGCTCCTACAATTGCATCAAAAAACTTCTATTTATCTCATTATTCAAAATGCTAAAAGAATACATAATTATATTTTCTGTCTAATTATATACACAAAGCCCTCCTTATCTTTTTTATAACTGTTTACTCAAAGGTCAATACTTAGACCCTGATGATCGAGAAATCCACCATGTGGCAATATATTCAAAAAGGATCCGTCGCGGGAGCAACATTGCCGGTGAAATATTCAAAATGGTTGAAATAAGTGTTTGAAGGCAGACTCGCCAAGAGGTGTTTTACTACACATCTCAGTGGGTGCGGATGCTGGCAATATTTTCAAAGCAGCATCACCACCTACATTGAAGATGTAATGTAAATTATCCATTTTACTCATGAACATTGCCTATTTTGTGCATTCGGTACACAGTCGAATAAACAAACGGCAGCCTACATGAATTAAAAGAATAAAGAAATAATGTTTTAATTAAAAGATTTAATACATTAGTTTATTCCTTATTCCTTTAATATAAAAAGACCAACCAAATAAATACACTACACAGCCCTACACTAGGGATACTGGAAGGTTTCCTGGTGCTTTGCGAGCGCCACAGGGCCATATCCCTTCAGCAGTGATGTCACAAAGCGAGCCTTTTGCGCGTGCTTAGTGAATTTATTCAAAGCCGCTCTGCTTCTGCCAAGGGTGTGAGGGCCTTTGGGCGCATATAAGTGGCTCCTTAGAACTAAGGACTACGTTGGCAGACAAGGTAAGGTGGTGAAGGCTAGGCCATGGAGGCTGGGGTGCTGGGGCCAGGGGGGCTGCGGCGGGTCTTCAAAAATTTCCAGGGCCGGCGGGATTTTCCAGACAAGCCCCGAATGCAACCTAACCTCCACCGCAACCTAACCCCTCTACAGTAAACAAATACAAAAAAATAGCCCAAACTAAAAATATCAAAAAACACACAACAGTAAAACACAACAAAGTAAATAAACCATTAACCAAAACAACAAGCAAACAAAATCATTATAAAAAACATGTACCAATACAACCAATAACCCAAAAATAAACAAGTACCAGCACAATCAATACACAACAATAAACAAGTACAAGCACAACCAATACACACGAATAAACAAGTACCAACACAACCAATACTACTCAACAACAAACAAGTACCAGCACAATCAATACACAACAATAAACAAGTAACAACACAACCAATACACAACAATAGAGACGTACCAACACAACCAATACACAACAATAAACAAGTACCAACGCAACCAATAACACTCAACTATATAGAAGTACTAACACAACCAATACACAACAATAAACAAGTACAACCAATGCACAACAATAAACAAGTGCCAACACAACCAATAATAATCGACAATAAAGAAGTACCAGCACAATCAAAACACAACAATAAAGAAGTACCAACACAACCAGTAATACTCAACAATAAAGAAGTATCAACTCAACAATAAAGAAGTACCAACACAACCAATACACAGCAATAAACAAGTACCAACACAACCAATACACAACAATAAAGACGTACGAACACAATCAATACACAACAATAAACAAGTACCAACACAACCAATAACACTCAACAATATAGAAGTACTAACACAACCAATACACAACAGTTAACAAATACCAGCACAATCAATACACAACAATAAACAAGTACCAACACATCCAATAATACTCAACAGTAAAAAGTACCAAATAAACAATACACAACAATAAACAAGTAACAGCACAATCAATACACAACAATAAACAAGTATCAACACAACCAATACACAACAATAAACAAGTAACAATACAACCAATACACTACAATAAACAAGTAACAATACAATCAAAAATACACAATAAGGGCCAGATTACAAGTAAGCTTTTGGTGCTTGTCGAGTTGCGCTCGTGCTACAAGTTTAAAGTAAACTGTTTTCTGCTTGCGTGCTCACCTGACGCGCCTAAATAACAGAACTATTTCCCATAGAAGTAAATGGAGCCAAAAAAGTGAGGGGAAAAGCTAACACCCTACTCAGGCACAAACCCGATCGCATATTCTCAAGTGTGCTAAGCCGACATGAATATAGGAATATTTTACATTCCAATGTTCTTCACATATAATATGTTCTATTTATTCATAAATACATATTTCTATTTTGTTTTATCATTTTCCCTTTGGGTCTTGCACCCAGACCTATCTGGGGTTAACTGCCTGGGACTCTGGGGATGGTACAGATACCTGTGAGGGCTATTGAGCACCCAGGGCTGTGCATGTTGTAGAGTCATAGGATGTGTACCATGTCCAGTCTGAGAGTTTAGTCCCCTTCCATGTTTTGTATGTGTCTAAGGTGATTACATAAGTCTGTGCACCCTTGATTTGTTCCCAGTTTGTTTTATTGAGAGCTTGCATTGTTTGGCTGTAAACCCTGGTTTTAGGAGAGATCTTGACGTGGTACCTGGGCTTGTCCCATTTGGCCAGATGTGGTAACTAACTCTTCCATTTTTGCTTTTGATCTTAGCTGAGTGCTTGCAACTGAGTGCTAGACTTCCTCTGTGTGTTTTATTTATATATATATATATATATACATAGAGACACCCAGCACTCACCAGCTTGCTCACAGCTAAGATAAAATCACAACTGGAAAGGTTAGTTACCGCATCTGGCCAAATGGGAAAAGCTCAGGCACCACGTCAAGGTCCTTTCCACTGCCTGAGTCCATAACACAGCCACACCATGCAAGCTCACAAAGCCAAACAAACTGAGAACAAAGAAGGGGTGCACAGGTGTATGTAATCACCCAGAGAAATACAAAACACAGAAGGGAACTGCAATCCAAGACCGGACCATGTACACATCCAGTGACTCAGCAACATCCCAGCCCTGGGTGCTAAATAGCACTCCAAATAAGCTGTGATGTCACCAGAGCCACAGGCAGTTAACCTCAGTCCGGAATGGGTGCAAGAAACAAGGGGATTACAAACAAAAAGTAATACAACACACAGAGACACCCAGCACTCACCAGCTAGCTCACAGCTAAGATAAAATCACAACTGGAAAGGTTAGTTACCGCATCTGGCCAAATGGGAAAAGCTCAGGCACCACATCAAGGTCCTTTCCACTGCCTGAGTCCCTAACACAGCCACACCATGCAAGCTCACAAAGCCAAACAAACTGAGAACAAAGAAGGGGTGCACAGGTGTATGTAATCACCCAGAGAAATACAAAACACGGAAGGGAACTTCACTCCAAGACCGGACCAGGTACACATCCAGTGACTCAGCAACATCCCAGCCCTGGGTGCTAAATAGCACTCCAAAAAAGCTGTGATGTCACCAGAGCCACAGGCAATTAACCTCAGTCCGGAATGGGTGCAAGAAACAAGGGGGATTACAAACAAAAAGTAATACAACACATAGAGACACCCAGCACTCACAAGCTAGCTCACAGCTAAGATAAAATCACAACTGGAAAGGTTAGTTACCGCATCTGGCCAAATGAGAAAAGCTCAGGCACCATGGCAAGGTCCTTTCCACTGCCTGAGTCCCTAACACAGCCACACCATGTGAGCTCACAAAGCCAAACAAACTGAGAACAAAGAAGAGGTGCACAGGTGTATGTAATCACCCAGAGAAATACAAAACACGGAAGGGAACTGCACTCCAATGCCCTAAACTAAACAGCCCTTTTACATAAAAAAAATTACAAAGTACCCTCTAACAGTTAAGCCCCCCACCCAACCAACCCCCCAAAATAAAAAACTAAAAAAAAACCTAAGCTACCCATTGCCCCTAAAGGGGCATTTGTATGGGCATTGGCCTCAAAAGGGCAATCAGCTCTTTTGCTCGCCATTTAAATAAAAAAGTCCGAATCTAAAAAAAAAACACTAACACTAAACTACCAATAGCGCTTAAAAGGGCCTTTTGTAGGGCATTGCCCCAAAGCGATCAGCTCTTTTAACCTAAATAAAGTACCAATTACCCCCTAAAACTAAACCCCCTGACCCACACAACCACCCCATTAAAAAAATAATAAAATCCCTAATCTAAAAAAAGACCCACCCCAAAAAAACCTAAGTCTAAATTGAAAATAGGTACTCACAGTTCCAGTTCTTCCACCCGGCGACATCTTCATCCAGCGCAGGAACATCTTCTATTTTCATCTGGAGTAGAGGTGTCGCGTAGCGGAGGTGAACGCAGAGCAGGACCAGCAATTGAATGCAAGGCTTACATAGATGTACCTTGCATTCCTATTGGCTGAAATTGTGATATCAGCCAATAGGATGAGAGCTACTGAAATCCTATTGGCTAATTTGAACAGCCAATAGGATTTCAGTAATTTCCGGAAAACCCCTCCTTTTGACTGATTTCAAAATATCAGCCAATAGGAATGCATGGTACCTAAATGGGGTACCTTGCATTCAATATTCCATATGCGGCGGCGACTGCATGAAGAGAATCCTCCACGCTGGTCCTGCTCCGTGATTGCCGGTCCTACTCTGCGCTGTCTTTCCTCCGGATGAAGAAAGAAGATGTCCCAGTGCTGGATGAAGATGTTGCTGCCTGGAAGAAGGCCTTCACCGCCAGACTTCAGGCACTGTGAGTACCTATTTCGGGGTTAGACTTAGGTTGTTTTTGTTTGTTTTTGGGTGGGTTTTTGGATTAGAGATTATTTTTATTTTTTAATGTGCAGCAAAGGATCTGATTGCCCTTTTATGGGCAATGCCCATACAAATGCCCCTTATGGGGCAATGGGTAGCTTAGGTTTTTTAGACTTAGGTTTTTTATTTTGGGGGGGCTATGTGGGTTTACTTTTAGGGGGTACTTTGTAATTTTTTAGGTAAAAGAGTTGTTTAACTTAGGGCAATGCCCTACAAAAGGCCCTTTTAAGGGCTATTGGTAGTTTATTGTTAGATTACATATACATCTTTAGACATGTGTATGTATCTCTATGTTAAAGATATTTGCCTGCTTTTTTTTTTTCTAACACCGGAAAACTCATATTTTTGAGCCCTGACTTTTTCAATATTTTTTTGTAATAATTTTATTAGATGATGTTATTATGAGTGTAGCTGTGCTTTGCAATATAACCAGTTAACCAGTTAACCAGAGCTCTGAGGTCATGCTAAGCAGATGCGGGTTAACTTAAATTGCGCTAAATCGATAGTATTTTCTTTCAACTTGCAATACGAGTGAAAAACAATGTGCAATATTTAATACTCAAAGATCCAGAAATTCCTGCTAAACCTCAGTTAAACCTTTCTAGTTATAACTAATCAAAACAAATCTAAAAAAGAAAGAGGCATCGCTAAAGAGCACGACATAGATTGGCCAGATAAGGGAATATAAATAGTATAATAATAATTACTTAAATATTTTAAAAGAGGATAAAATATAAAACTATATATGAAGTAAAGTGGAGAGTCTAATTAGAATATTCTGGAAAAACGTCCCGTTATATTTTATCCTGTTTGATTTTGTGTATCCTTTGTGCATATTAAATTGTCATACTTTTGTAACATATGAGCCTCCGGAGATTCTAATTAGACTCTCCACTTTACTTCATATATATTTTATCCTCTTTTGATACATTTAATTAATTATTATACTACTTATATTCCCTCTTTAGTGCTGTCTCTTTCTTTTTCAATATTTTATACTCACCATTCAGTCTACTTCATATGTTATCCGCAATGATCCTCCCAATTAAAAAAATAAATCCTGGAAGCAAAAAATAAAAAAGACCCTCTTCTTTCAGTTCATCAAATGTAATCCACAATGATCCTGGAGATTAAAAAAATCCCAAAAATCCAGGAAGCAAAAAAGCTCCTCTTCATTCCTTCATCAGCTGCAATCCATATGGCTTCAGTGGCCCTTCTCAGTGATTTTCCTCGGTGGCAGCGAAAGTGGATCCTCCATGGTAGCGGTGGCTCCTCTTGTTCCTTCAAACGCTCTTCATGCTGTCCGGCAGCACACTCATTTTTTTCTGTCAGTTGCCCACTTTTATATGGATGTATTTTTTTATTTGTTTGCTGTAGAGGGGGTAGGTTGCGGTGAGTTTGTGTCGCTTTAGGGGATAATCGTCTAGAGGGGTTAGGTTGATTTGGGGGGTATGATGCTTTAGAGATTAATAGTGTAGAGGGGTTAGGTTGTGTTGGGGGTTATGGCGCATTAGGGGTTAATTGTGAAGAGAGGTTAGGTTCTGATGAGGGTTATGATGATTTAGGGGTTAATAGTGTAGAGGGGTTAGGTTGCGTTGATGGTTATGTTACTTAAGGGATTAATAGTGTAGTGGGTTTAGGTAGCAGTGGGCCTAATAGCGCTATACATGTATATACAATGATTTACTCATATGTATTTTATTGTATAATGCAATTATATGTATTGTAAATATTGTTGCTGTTATTGCTAATAAGGTTTTTTCTTTTTGCATGTTTTTTCATAGGAAAAAGATATATTGTTCATGATTTTTATATGTCATAGAAGACAGCAGGGTGGATAAAAATCAATCGCCTAGATTACGAGTTTTGTCGGTAAAAACGCTCCTTTTTTTCCAGTGCATCCTTAAGCCAACGCTGGTATTACGAGTTTTCTGAATGGCTGCGTTAGCCTCAGAAAAGTGAGCGTTGAGCCAAATTTAGCTCCACTTCTACCCTCAATACCAGCGTTGCTTACGGTAGCGGTAAGCTGGAAAAACGTGCTCGCGCACGATTTCCCCATAGGATACAATGGGGCTGAGCTGGCTGGAAAAAAAAATCAAAAACCTGCAAAAAAAGCAGCGTTCAGCTCCTAACGCAGCCTCATTGTTTCCTATGGGGAAACACTTTCTAAGTCTACACCTAACACCCTAACATGAACCCCAAGTATAAACACCCCTAACCTTACACTTATTAATCCCTAATCTGCCGCCCCCACTATCGCTGACACCTACATTATATTATTAACCCATAATCTGCCTCTCCGGACAAAATATTACAACAATTTTAAACTAATTACACCTACTCTAAGCCCCCTAATAAAATAACAAAGACCCCCAAAATAAAAAAATGCCCTACCCTATTCTAAATTACTAAAGTTCAAAGCTCTTTTACCTTACCAGCCCTGAACAGGGCCCTTTGCGGGGCATGCCCCAAAGAATTTAGCTCTTTTGCCTGTAAAAAAAACACATACAATATCCCCCCCCAACATTACAACCCACCACCCACATACCCCTAATCTAACCCAAACCCCCCTTAAATAAACCTAACACTAAGCCCCTGAAGATCTTCCTACCTTATCTTCACCATACCAGGTTCACCGATCGATCCAGAAGAGCTCCTCCGATGTCTTGATCTAAGCCCAAGCGGGGGGCTGAAGATGTCCATGATCCGGCTGAAGTCTTCATCCAAGCGGGAGCTGAAGAGGTCCATGATCCGGCTGAAGTCTTCTATCAACGGCATCTTCAATCTTCTTTCTTCCGGATCCATGTAGTTCATCCCGCCGACGCGGAACATCCATCTTCACGACGACTTCCCGACGAATGACGGTTCCTTTAAGGGACGTCATCCAAGATGGCGTCCCTCGAATTCCGATTGGCTGATAGGATTCTATCAGCCAATCGGAATTAAGGTAGGAAAATTCTGATTGGCTGATGGAATCAGCCAATCAGAATCAAGTTCAATCCGATTGGCTGATTCAATCAGCCAATCAGATTGAGCTCGCATTCTATTGGCTGTTCCGATCAGCCAATCGAATGCGAGCTCAATCTGATTGGCTGATCGGATCAGCCAATCGGATTGAACTTGATTCTGATTGGCTGATTCCATCAGCCAATCAGAATTTTCCTACCTTAATTCCGATTGGCTGATAGAATCCTATCAGCCAATCGGAATTCGAGGGACGCCATCTTGGATGACGTCCCTTAAAGGAACCGTCATTCGTCGGGAAGTCGTCGGTGAAGATGGATATTCCGCGTCGGCGGGATGAACTACATGGATCCGGAAGAAAGAAGATTGAAGATGCCGTTGATAGAAGACTTCAGCCGGATCATGGACCTCTTCAGCTCCCGCTTGGATGAAGACTTCAGCCGGATCATGGACCTCTTCAGCTCCCGCTTGGATGAAGACTTCAGCCGGATCATGGACATCTTCAGCCCCCCGCTTGGGCTTGGATCAAGACATCGGAGGAGCTCTTCTGGATCGATCTGTGAACCTGGTATAGTGAAGATAAGGTAGGAAGATCTTCAGGGGCTTAGTGTTAGGTTTATTTAAGGGGGGTTTGGGTTAGATTAGGGGTATGTGGGTGGTGGGTTGTAATGTTGGGGGGGGATATTGTATGTGTTTTTTTTACAGGCAAAAGAGCTGAATTCTTTGGGGCATGCCCCGCAAAGGGCCCTGTTCAGGGCTGGTAAGGTAAAAGAGCTTTGAACTTTTGTAATTTAGAATAGGGTAGGGCATTTTTTTATTTTGGGGGTCTTTGTTATTTTATTAGGGGGCTTAGAGTAGGTGTAATTAGTTTAAAATTGTTGTAATATTTTTCTGATGTTTGTAAATATTTTTTTATTTTTTGTAACTTAGTTCTTTTTTATTTTTTGTACTTTAGTTAGTTTATTTCATTGTAGTTATTTGTAGATATTGTATTTAATTAATTTATTGATAGTGTAGTGTTAGGTTTAATTGTAGGTAATTGTAGGTATTTTATTTAATTCATTTATTGATAGTGTAGTGTTAGGTTTAATTGTAACTTAGGTTAGGATTTATTTTACAGGTAATTTTGTAATTATTTTAACTATTTTAGCTATTAAATAGTTCTTAACTATTTAATAGCTATTGTACCTGGTTAAAATAAATACAAAGTTACCTGTAAAATAAATATAAATCCTAAAATAGCTATAATATAATTATAATTTATGTTGTAGCTATAGTAGGGTTTATTTTACAGGTAAGTATTTAGATTTAAATAGGAATAATTTATTTAATAAGAGTTAATTTATATCGTTAGATTTAAATTATATTTAATTTAGGGGGGTGTTAGGGTTAGGGTTAGACTTAGCTTTAGGGGTTAAAAAATTAATTATAGTAGCGGTGAGCTCCGATCGGCAGATTAGGGGTTAATAAGTGTAGGCAGGTGGAGGCGACGTTGAGGGGGGCAGATTAAGGGTTAATAAATATAATATAGGGGTCGGCGGTGTTAGGGGCAGCAGATTAGGGGTACATAGGGATAATGTAGGTAGCGGCGGTTTACGGAGCGGCAGATTAGGGGTTAATTATTGTAGGTAGCTGGCGGCGACGTTGTGGGGGGCAGGTTAGGGGTTAATAAATATAATATAGGGGTCGGCGGTGTTAGGGGCAGCAGATTAGGGGTACATAAGTATAACGTAGGTGGCGGTCGGCAGATTAGGGGTTAAAAAAATTTAATCGAGTGGCGGCGATGTGGGGGGACCTCGGTTTAGGGGTACATAGGTAGTTTATGGGTGTTAGTGTACTTTAGAGCACAGTAATTAAGAGCTTTATAAACCGGCGTTAGCCCAGAAAGCTCTTAACTACTGACTTTTTTCTGCGGCTGGAGTTTTTTCGTTAGATTTCTAACGCTCACTTCAGCCACGACTCTAAATACCGGAGTTAGAAAGATCCCATTGAAAAGATAGGATACGCAATTGACGTAAGGGGATCTGCGGTATGGAAAAGTCGCGGCTGGAAAGTGAGCGTTAGACCCTTTCCTGACTGACTCCAAATACCGGCGGTAGCCTAAAACCAGAGTTAGGAGCCTCTAACGCTGGTTTTGACGGCTACCGCCAAACTCTAAATCTAGGCCGTAGTTATTTAAAACCATAAAGTCACGGCTACTGTCTTTCAGTGGCGAAAACTTCCATTGTGTGTGTGTCCAAAGTTAATATACGGTGAAACTAAGTTTACATTGGCATTATTTGAAGTGTTCCTACACAGAAACCTTATTTTGTTTCAGTGAATGCACAGAATATGCTTTAAAAGAACTCTTAAAATATATGCCCCCCCCCCCCCGCAGCAGAGACTGCATATGAGTGGCGACGTGAGTGGACTTTTGCTGAAGTTGCAAACCCTATTATTTTTTATTAGAGACAACACAATTGGGAGACAATATTTTGGAATATATTACCAGAGACCGATGAGGCAAAAAAGTAAATTTCTCGTGGGTCGAGAGAACAATGGAAAATTAACATTTTAGTACCTCTCTGTCACAGCCCCCTCCCCCACTAGGAGCATTATTTTATCCAAACCTTCTTTTCATGTTTTTTTAAAACCAGAACTTAAAGGGACAGTCAATACCCAACACAACATGATTCAATATTTTTAAAACCCAAACGAAGATCCGCCTGCACCGCCTCCCTTCACTATTACCTCTATCCTTCTTTAAGTAATCCTTCACAATACATGCATTAATCTGCTCAAAATATGGCCGCCTAACTCCTCCCACCTTTACGTATATCCCTTCTTTTTCAAGCCATCCGCCAATCATAATTAAATCCTGGGTCAGAATCTTCAAGCTCATTCACAGAGTTTTGCACATGTGCGATGCGATAGGTACCAAAAAAGCAGAACATTATTCTGCACAATTGTTGCTGACACCAAACACATGAATTATCTGCTGCAAGTCCGATTGCGGAGTACGATCTGAATTATTTACAAATGCGCATGAGCAATGACGTATGAAGAGCATCATCAATACCTACATGGACGAGCCTGAAATGGCATAGAGATGGGGAAGAAGGATGAGCGGGAGGAGTTTGGCGGCCATATTTAGCGTGATTACTAGGACAAGGATATAGGTAATACAGAAGGGAGGCGGTGCAGGCGGATCTTCGTTTGGGTTTTAAAAATATGGAATCATGTTGTGTTGGGTTGACTGTCCCTTTAAGCTCAGGATTGTTCAGTATAGGTGGGTATACAATAGGTGTAATCAGCTATTCAAATGAGAAAATAAAGGTGAAGGAGCTATTTCTAAGCAATTTAATACACTCCAGTAGGTAAGAGGATAATTGGGAACACATTAAAGGGGAACAATATTAGAGTACAATGTCCCTTTAAGCTGTCCATTAAAAAATGTGAAAGTAAAAACTGTGGCCCAGATTACGAGTTTTGCGTTAGAGGCTATGCGGTGCTAACAAGCAGTTTTCCCTCACCGCTCACTTACCTACAGTGCTGGTATTACGTGTTTTCAGAAACCCATTGTTAAAAGACAAGAAGTGAGCGTTGAGCAAAATTTTGCTCATTACCACACTCCAATACCAGCTCTGTTTAAGTCAGCGGTGAGCTGATCGTACGTGCTCGTGAACAATTTCCCCATAGGAATCAACGGGGAGAGCCGGCTGAGAAAAAGTCTAGCACCTGCCAAAAAGCAGCGTAAAGCTCCTTAACGCAGCCCCATTGATTCCTATGGGGAAATAAAAGTTATGTCTACACCTAACACCCTAACATGAACCCTGAGTCTAAACATCCCTAATCTTACACTTATTAACCCTAATCTGCCACCCCCGACATCGCCGACACCTGCATTATAATTATTAACCCCTAATCTGCCGCTCCGGACACCACCGCCACCTACATTATATGTATTAACCCCTAATCTGCTGCCCCCAACATCGCCGCAACCTACATACTATTTATTAGCCCCTAATCTGCCACCCTCAATGTCGCCGCAACCTACCTACATTTATTAACCCCTAATCTGCCGCCCCCAACGTCGCCGCCACTATATTAAAGTTATTAACCCCTAAACCTAAGTCTAACCCTAACACCCCCTAACTTAAATATAATTTAAATAAATCTAAATAAATATTCCTATCATTAACTAAATTATTCCTATTTAAAACTAAATACTTACCTATAAAATAAACCCTAAGATAGCTACAATATAACTAATTGTTACATTGTAGCTAGCTAAGGGTTTATTTTTATTTTACAGGCAAGTTTGTATTTATTTCAACTAGGTAGAATAGTTATTAAATAGTTATTAACTATTTAATAACTGCCTAGCTAAAATAAATACAAAAGTACCTGTAAAATAAAACCTAACCTAAGTTACACTAAGACCTAACACTACACTATAATTAAATAAATTAACTAAATTAAATACAATTACCTAAATTAAATTAAATTAGCTAAAGTACAATAAAAAAACCATTAAATTACAGAAAATAATAAAAAATTACACATATTTAAACTAATTACACCTAATCTAATAGCCCTATTATAATAAAAAAGCCCCCCCAAAATAAAAAAACCCTAGCCTAAACTAAACTACCAATAGCCCTTAAAAGGGCCTTTTGCGGGCATTGCCCCAAAGTAATCAGCTCTTTTACCTGTAAAAAAAAATACAAACAACCCCCCCAACAGTAAAACCCACCACCCACACAACCAACCCCCCAAATAAAATACTATCTAAAAAAACTAAGCTCCCCATTGCCCTGAAAAGGGAATTTGGATGGCCATTGCCCTTAAAAGGGCAGTTAGCTCTTTTGCAGCCCAAAGTACCTAACCTAAAAATAAAACCCACACAATACACCCTTAAAAAAACCTAACACTAACCCCCTGAAGATCGACTTACCGGGAGACGTCTTCTTCCAAGCCGGGCCGAAGTCCTCAACGAAGCCAGGAGAAGTCTTCATCCAAGCCGGGCAGAAGTGGTCCTCCAAACGGGCAGAAGTCTTTATCCAGATGGCATCTTCTATCTTCATCCATCCGGCGCGGAGCGGGTCCATCTTCAAGACATCCGACGCGGATCATCCTCTTCATCCGATGACTAAAGCTAAATGAAGGTACCTTTAAGTAATGTCATCCAAGATGGCGTCCCTTAGATTCCGATTGGCTGATAGAATTCTATCAGCCAATCGGAATTACGGTAGAAAGAATCCTATTGGCTGATCCAATCAGCCAATAGGATTGAGCTCACATTATATTGGCTGTTCCAATCAGTAATTTGTTTATTATTTTCTGTAATTTAGTGTTTGTTTTTGTACTTTAGCTAATTTAATTTAATTTAGGTAATTGTATTTAATTTAGTTAATTTATTTAATTATAGTGTAGTGTTAGGTATTATTGTAAATTAGGTTAGGTTTTATTCTACAGGTACTTTTGTATTTATTTTAGCTAGGTAGTTATTAAATAGTTAATAACTATTTAATAACTTGTACCTAGTTAAAATAAATACAAAGTTGCCTGTAACATAAAAATAAACCCTAAAATAGCTACAATGTAACAATTAGTTATATTGTAGCTATCTTAGGGTTTATTTTACAGGTAAGTATTTAGTTTTAAATAGGAATAATTTAGTTAATGATAGGAATATTTATTTAGATTTATTGTAATTATATTTAAGTTAGGGGGTGTTAGGGTTAGGGTTAGACTTAGGTTTAGGGGTTAATAACTTTAATATAGTGGCAGCAACATTGGGACGGCAGATTAGGGGTTAATAAATAGTATGTAGGTGTCGGCGATGTTGGGGGCAGCAGATTAGGGGTTAATACATATAATGCAGGTGGCGGCGGTGTCCGGAGCGGCAGATTAGGGGTAAATAATTATAATGTAGGTGTTGCGATGTCGGGGGTGGCAGATTAGGGGTTAATAAATATAATGTAGGTGGCGGCGGTGTCCGGAGCGGCAGATTAGGGGTTAAAAATGTTATTATAGTGTTTGCGATGCGGGAGGGCCTCAGTTTAGGGGTTAATAGGTAGTTTATGGGTCTTAGTGTACTTTTTAGCACTTTAGTTATGAGTTTTATGTTATGGCGTTGTACTATAAAGCTCTTAACTACTGAATTTTAAATGCGTTAGGGATCTTGACAGGGTAGAGTGTAACGCTCACTTTTTGGCCTCCCAGGACAGACTCGTAATACCGGCGCTATGGAAGTCCCATAGAAAAAATGCTTTACGAAGTTTACATAAGTCGATTTGCGGTACGGCCAAAGAAGTGTACGGTGCCCCTAAACCTGCAAGACTCGTAATACCAGCGGGCGTAAAAAAGCAGCATTAGGACCTCTTAACGCTGCTTTTTTACCCTAACACACAACTCGTAATCTAGCTGAAAGTTAATAAAAGTTGTAAAAACATATTAAACCAATAAAATCATCAAGAAATCAATATCTGTAAAGCTGAGACATAATTGAAATTATGAATTTCCTTGTCATATCTGCATATGTTTTTTCCTTCATAAAAAGTGTGCATGAGGAAAAAGGGATTGGCACACCGCATATGACAAGTCACACAATATTATTTGGTGATAGGAATTTATTCACATAAAAGCTACTATTTACTTGGTTGTCAGTATGAAGTGACCCTATTGCTATGAATATTGGCAAGCATAGAATCTATTGCATTGTCTATAAATACAGTACCATAACAAACAGATAGCCTGTTTAAGTTTCCAAGGCATTTTTTTTGTACAAAAACCCATTGATCCTTTAAGCTAAAGGAATAGTCTAGTCAAAATTAAACTTTCATTATTCAGATAAAGCATGCAATTTTAAGAAACTTTCTAATTTACTCCTATATACATTTTTCTTTGTTCTATTGGTATCTTTATTTGAAAAAGCTGTAAAGTAAGCTTAGGAGACAACCCATTTTTGGTTCAGCACCTGGGTAGCGCTTGCTTGTTGGATGGCTACATTTAGACACAAATCAGCAAGCGCTACGCCGGTTCTGAACCAAAAATTGGCTGGCTCCTAAGCTTACATTCTTGCATTTTCAAAGATACCAAGAGAACGAAGAAAAGTTTATAATTGGAGAAAATTAGAAAGTTGCTTAAAATGACGTGCTTATCTGAATCATAAAAGTTTAATTTTCATTTTGACTATACTATCCCTTTAAGAACTGCCAAAAGCAATATAGCTGTACAGAAAATGATTAGTATGTGTACAATATATGACCAAAAACCCCAAATCGATCCCATGACGTACATGTTAATGAAAATTCGATCTTTCAAATCCAGCATTTTGAGTGAGAGGAGAATTGCTGTAAAAGAAAGTATATTTGTAGCAGGTAAGCAAGCTTTTGTTCCAAGTCTGGAGCTCAACTATTATAAAAAAAAAATTACTTTGCGGCTGTCGGGGTTCTCAAAGCTCTTATGGATTGATAAGTGCAGATGCTTTTCCAATTTCAAACAGCAAATGATTTGAAATTTAACAGCGGGGTATACTTTAAAATCATTAATTTGCTTTTAACCTCACAGCATTACAGCCATTAATGTTAAGAACTGATAGGTAACAACATTTTTGGACACCAGCACTATGTCCAGTTTTAGTTTTTCTGTATGGTTTTAAAAGTAATATATTCTGAATCAGACATTCCTTTTTAATGTTTTTTTTTTGTTTTTTACTAATAAATAATTTAACAAACTTGAAGCTAATTTTAAAAATATATTTTTTGTATTAAACATCTAAATAAATTCAGTTCCAGATAAGTGAAAATGCATCGGAAAAGAAACCATTTTGAAGTCTAGACACCTTAAAGCCTTTACTTGAGGACCAGATACTCTGACCCCGATATTCAAAGCATCGACAGACAGTCGAGAAACTGCCTCACTGGCCTTGTCAGCATTTCAGTCTGATGGTCTGTTGAGATTTTCAAAGAAAAGGGGCATGTCTAAGCAATGCCAGAGAATGGCAATGTCTCTCCCATAGTCAATAGTCCCATAGTCAATGGGAGTGCGACGTCACCGTTCGCCGGCATATTGCTGCGACCAGGGGGACCCTATATTAAGTATACCTGCACTGCGCAGACAGTGCACTCACTGAAATTCCGGTCCCCCATTTCTTCTAGAAGGTAGCACCTCCAAACAAGTGGTATCCTTAGGTGCCTCATCAAATTTCCGACAACATACTAAAAGGGCGACTTGATCCCCTGCACCCTGCTTGATTGACGCCCGTTTTAAGAAGTGGCGGACCAGGGCTCAATTTTGATGCCAGTGAGTTCCAGGAGCCCGGCCCTCTAGTGTTTACCATATCTCCTTGAAAAAATAGGTATTGTCATGTACAATGTAGATTATTTTAAGAATTGTTGATATCTTAAAAGGAATTTAATGGTTGCTTGCTATTATTTCAAACATAAATATATATGTTTGAAAATATATGTTTATGTTTCAAATAATAGAAAGCATCATTAAATACCTTTTAGTCTATAGATATATACAATGCTTTAAACAATATACATTGTACATGACTTTCCATATCATTTAAACATTGATCCCTACACTGTCCTAGCCTAAAACTAACTGTAGAGGCTAAAACCCTAAACATAGATATTCAATATTTATAATTATGCATTGTTATGTAGACTGAATATTGTTAAAATATTTGCATATACATTAAAATGTAATTAAAGTTGCTTTTTGTGTTTATTATTTGTTATTAAAGACAGTATAATTAACATAGTTCTACATAACTGCATGCCTGTTATGTAAAAATATAATTAAAAGCTACAGACTACTATAACATAAATATATATTAACATATATATCTTTGTTATCACTAATAAACACAACAAGCTAACATAAATATATTTTAATGTATATCTAATACTTAAAGCATTATGCAATATACATGTATAACAGTTTAAATATTGAATATCAATGCGAGGCCTGACTACATTATATCTACAGTGTTTGAAATAAAATGTATTCTCATGTATAATGCATATTAATTTAAGTATTGGAAATATAAATTAAAATGTAGATATTTGTGCTTGATGCATTTATTATTTTAAGTATAAATATATTTTTAAAATAGATATGTATGTTATATAAGACAGTTTCATTATAATAATAGTATTATATAATTGCATTCCTGTTATGTAACAATACAATTGTAATACTAATGCCTTTTGTAACATAAATATACACCCCCCTCAAAATAACAAAATCTACCTAAAAAACATATCCTAGAAAATAAAAATAAAAAAGGCCTATTCTTAAAAATAAACAATAAACACCCCAAAAAAACAAACTAACCCCTAAAGTTGTACTCATAGTTAGGAAATATGGCTCCTCTTCATCCCATTTGCTGGCACCTGGGGCCCATCTTGGCAGCAGTGGATGCAGACTTCAATGTCCTTCCACGTCGGGGCCCTCTTCGTCCCGGCTCCTGGTCCTGGGGGGCCATCTATGCAGCAGCAGAGGCGGACTTGAATGGACTCTTCTGCTGACTCCACTCCACATCATCTTTTCTTCTGATCTCTTCTGCCATCACTGCCGCACACTGAAATTCTGGAAGCACCAAACCCCTATATATAGGTGTAACCACTTAATCCTGATTGGCTGATTTTAAATCAGTCAACCCCTATTTAAATCAGCCAATAGCAAGAACATTTTTAAATTTAAATTCTAATCATCCAATAGAAAAGGATAATTAGAATTTAAATTTAAAAACTTTCTTGCTATTGGCTAATTAAAATATTTTTTTTTTTGGATGGGGGTTTGGGCAGAGTTCAAGATCAGACGCAACATATGGAGATCCTCATAGGAAATAACTAATTTGCCGATTAGTGATGATTTATTACTCGGATACATTTTCTGTCATTCTATACTTTGCTGAACATATAGATACTAGGATTGTAGTATTTATGACTGTGGGATCATTATCTGGACTGCTGAGGCCTCTGGCGGTGGCTTAACACGAGTCTTCGGCACCCCCCCCCCCCCAGTTAATCTGTACTGTCCTGCTTTACTACTCTACTAGCAAAAAAACTTTTTTATCTAATAATATGGAGGGGGTTCACACAATTTTACGTACCATATTAAAGGATCTTAAATTTAAAATAAGTAGGGAGTTTGCTTACCTTGCAAGTCTATGCCGATCGATAACTAAATCTGACGGCCGATCACCTAATAGTACTGTGTCTATGTTTGCCGGGGGGGAGTAGCTGAGTCTTGGGGCCAGTTAAGAAGTTTGTTTGGACCTCCGGAGCTAGAGATTAAGGAACGAGATGAGGATTGTGAACAACAGCAATTGGTGGCAGAGGTGGCTGTTCTAAAACCTAAAGTATTGATGACTACGGAGCACATTCATACAGAGGAATCTATTACAGAGTCTATTACTCAGAGAAGAGATCTGCTATTAAAATGAACCCAGCTTCCTGTACAGGGTGATCCTGATCGCACATGACCATGTATTAATTAAAGCTCCTTACCTCTTAACTGGGTCCCGGTCCGGAGGGATGGGCCGATCCTCTGGAGGGGACAGAAGGAGTTTTGGATGAGGACTGGTGTAGGGTAAATGGTCCGAGATATAGTTGCCATCCTAATAATTTAAGAGGAACTACATAGTTAGATACAACTAATGTAAAGGAGAGACTGTGTGTTTATTAAGGTATACCTGCCCTCAGTTTAGCTTCAACTGTGCTATTTGAGATATAAGGGCTATGGTAAGAGCCATTCTTTGCAGCCAATTTGACCATACTTTAAGACACTTTTGCCTGAAAAAATTGCAATAAAGTTGAAGTTTAATTACCTTGGGAGGTTACTGATTGGTTCCCTTAACAATCTTATTTAGTGTTGCATCTTCATATTATCCTTACTATTTATGACTGACCCCTCTGATTTTATTATGTTTTGTATCACTTTTTGATGGTCTTTAAACCTGAGATATAAGGACACGTCATAATAATCTAACTGGTAAACCAGCGAGATGAGGGGATTTTATTTTTTGAAAGTTTACATTGTTTTCTTATAAGGCTAAAGATATTCTCATTATACTGTACTTTCTATAGTACTTGCCTTAACCCCTACATATAGATCCGGAAATCCGAAGATTTCCTGCAATCATCTATCTGCTACACTAATGGGATAAATAGTTCTCAATTTGTGTTAGAGATATTCTTATTGTGCTAGGTTTTATTTAGTTCTCATCTTTCACTTACTCCAAGACTCATCTATATTTTACATTGTCACTCACCTTATTTAAAATCTATATATGGGTCCTTTAATTATACAGGCAGTATCCATATCCAAATAGCCCACTATATTATTTGGCAATGTGTAAATTGTTAGTATTACACAGTATGTTTGAGGACTGGCCTATTTATGTAAACTGTTCTTTGTGAGGTTTTAAACTAGCTTATATATAACTTTTCCCATAAGGTGAGACTTCACTTGAATCATCGTAAGGTGTAAATAAACTACTGTCTCACTCATACTCCAGCAAATAATTCCCTTTATCATATGGTCGACCTCCTATAGTTTCACAGCAGTTGTTTAGGCTACATTAGATTTCCTACAAGCTATCTCCACCATAACAGGTGCACATTTTTGTTTTTACTAAATTAACAGAGAATATGTCTTAGTACATGTACTCTCCTCCTAAAAGTATATGAACGTAAATTTCCCACAGCCCATGTGTGGCCCTACTAGTATAACCCCTTAATGACCGAGGACGTGCAGGGTACGTCCTCAAAAAAAAGGCAGTTAACGCCTGAGGACGTACCCTGCACGTCCTCGGTGTGGAAAGCAGCTGGAAGTGATCCTGCTCGCTTCCAGCTGCTTTCCGGTTATTGCAGTGATGCCTCGATATGGAGGCATCCTGCAATAACCTTACATGGCCTTCCGGTGCAGAGAGAGCCACTCTGTGGCCCTCTCTTCACCGGACATCGATGGTGGGTGGGAGCCGGCTTGGGAGGCGGGTGGGCGGCCATCGGTGTGCGCTGTGATGTCAAGGGGGGCGGGACCGTTAGGGGGCGCGCACGGGCGCGCGCGCGTGCACGGCGGGTGGCGGGCGCGTGCACGGGCAGGAGCGGGAGGGAACAGCTACACTACGGAAAATATTTTTAGTAAGAAATGCCCAAATCTTGTTTGTGCAAAAGCACAAAAAGAGATTGTGGAGGGGTGGGGGGTTGGTTTTGTGTGGGGGGAAGCTACACTACAGAAAAGTTTAGTAAAAATGAAAAAAAAGCATGTTTTCTTCTAAACTGGGTACTGGCAGACAGCTGCCAGTACCCAAGATGGCGCAGATTAAGTTAGAGTGGGAGGGTTATAGAGCTGTTTGGGGGGGATCAGTGAGGTTGGGGGCTAAGGGGGGATAGTACACAGCAGCATATGTAAATATGCTTTTTCTAAAAACACACAAAAAAAAACAAATATAGCTTTTATTTTAGTACTGGCAGACTTTCTGCCAGTACTTAAGATGGCGGGGACAATTGTGGGGTGGGGGAGGGAAGAGAGCTGTTTGGGAGGGATCAGGGGGTCTGATGTTTCAGGTGGGAGGCTGAGCTCTACACTAAATGTGATATTAACCCTGCAAGCTCCCTACAAGCTACCTAATTAACCCCTTCACTGCTAGCCATAATACACGTGTGATGCGCAGCGGCATTTAGCGGCCTTCTAAATACCAAAAAGCAACGCCAAAGCCATATATGTCTGCTATTTCTGAACAAAGGGGATCCCAGAGAAGCATTTACAACCATTTGTGCCATAACTGCACAAGCTGTTTGTAAATGATTTCAGTGAGAAACCTAAAATTGTGAAAAATGTTACGTTTTTTTTTTATTTGATCGCATTTGGCGGTGAAATGGTGGCATGAAATATACCAAAATGGGCCTAGATCAATACTTGGGGTTGTCTACTACACTACACTAAAGCTAAAATTACCCCAAAAATCTCCCTACATGCTCCCTAATTAACTCCTTCACTGCTGGGCATAATACACGTGTGGTGCGCAGTGGCATTTAGTGGCATTCTAATTACCAAAAAGCAACACCAAAGCCATATAAGTCTGCTATTTCTGAACAAAGGGGATCCCAGAGAACAATTTACAACCATTTGTGCCATAATTGCACAAGCTGTTTGTAAATAATTTCAGTGAGAAACCTAAAGTTTGTGAAAAAATTTGTGAAAAAGTGAACAATTTTTTTTTATTTGATCGCATTTGGCGGTGAAATGGTGGCATGAAATATACCAAAATGGGCCTAGATCAATACTTTGGGTTGTCTACTAAAAAAAAAATATATACATGTCAATGGATATTCAGAGATTCCTGAAAGATATCAGTGTTCTAATGTAGCTAGAGCTAATTTTGAAAAAAAAAAATGGTTTGGAAATAGCAAAGTGCTACTTGTATTTATGGCCCTATAACTTGCAAAAAAAGCAAAGAACATGTAAACATTGGGTATTTCTAAACTCAGGACAAAATTTAGAAACTATTTAGCATGGGTGTTTTTTGGTGGTTGTAGATATGTAACAGATTTTGGAGGTCAAAGTTAGAAAAAGTGTATTTTTTTTCAATTTTTCCTCATATTTTATAATTTTTTTTTATAGTAAATTATAAGATATGATGAAAATAATGGTATCTTTAGAAAGTCCATTTAATGGTGAGTATATAATATGTGTGGGTACAGTAAATGAGTAAGAGGAAAATTACAGCTAAACACAAACACCGCAAAAATGTAAAAATAGCCTTGGTCCCAAACGGACAGAAAATGGAAAAGTGCTGTGGTCATTAAGGGGTTAAGCAGGGTAAACTGCTGGGTAAAATGGCTATGCATGTGATTTAATAACTTGTGAATAAGAATGTGCTCACTGTGAACATTTACAGGTTAAAGCACTCTGTGATATTTGTTTTCTTTTTTTTCTTTAAGTTGGAAGGTCCAAAGTGAACATCTCAGTTGCTAGATCCCCTCTACTAGTTCCATAAGACTAGTCTGGTCCAAAACCCCCTCTACTAGTTCCATAAGACTAGTCTGGTCCAAAATCCCCTCTACTAGTTCCATAAGACTAGTCTGGTCCAAAATCCCCTCTACTAGTTCCATAAGACTAGTCTGATTCAAGAGTGGCCTTCTGAGGCATGAGAGGTATTTAAAATAATAAAATGAGGTTTCATATTTAAAGGTTTACTATTACTGCTTTCACTTGTAATATTTATAATAATTGACATGGCTCCTCCCTATGCATGTAATCTGTTGGTTTTTCTAGTCAGAGTGTATTCTATTCTGTACTTGAAGTGAAATTCATCTTATTGTAACCTTTGCAAAACCTCAATAAAAGATTTATTTTAAAATGTTTTTTAGGTAGATTTTGTTATTTGGAGGGTGGGGGGTTACTTGTATTGTAGAGGGGGGGGTTGTAATTGTTTTTTTATATAAAAGATCTGAAATCACTTTAGGGCAATGCCCTACAAAAGGCCCTTTTGAGGGCTATTGTAATTTATTTTACAATAGTGTTAGGGTTCAGTTTTAGTTTTGGGTGGGTTTTTTATTTTTTGAAGCATGTAGATTATTTTTAAAGGAACAGTCTACACCAGAATTGTTATTATTTTAAAAGATAGATAATCCCTTGTTTACCCATTCCCTAGTTTTGCATAACCAACACAGTTATATTTATATATTTTTACCTCTGTGATTATCTTGTATCTAAGCCTCTGCAGACTGCCCCTTTATTTCAGTTCTTTTGACAGACTTGCAGTTTAGCCAATCAGTGATGGCTCCCAGGTAACTTCACGTGCACGAGCACAGTATTATCTATATGAAAAACATGAACTAACACCCTCTAGTGGTGAAAAACCTGTTAAAATGCATTCTTAAGAGGCGGCCTTCAAGGTCTAAGAAATTAGCATATGAACCTCCTAGGTTAAGCTTTCAACTAAGAATACCAAGAGAACAAAGAAAAATTGGTGATAAAAGTAAATTGGAAAATTGTTTAAAATTGCATGCCCTATCTGAATCATGAAAGTTTTTTTTGGGCTAGACTGTCCCTTTAAGTATAATGGTGTGTTTTTTTTATTTTGGATATTGTAGTTTATTATTTATTGTAACTTAGATTTTCTTTATTGTAAATTTAGTTTAGAGGGGGGTTAGGTTATACGTAGCGTAGGGTTAAATTGCGTTTGAGGTTGCGGTGGTTTAGGTTTAATTTAAAATAAATTGTAACAACTACTTTATTTTTTTGTAACTTAGGGGATTTAGTTTAGAGGGGAGGTTAGGTGTTAGATTAGTTTGCATTTGGGGTATGTGGTGGTATAGGGGTTAATAGTTTAGTACTTGTGGTGGGTATGGGGCAGTATAGATATTTATTAGTGTAGTGTTAAGGGCATATTTATCAAGCTCCGTATCCCTTGTTTCCGGCGAGCCTTCAGACCGCTGCTCCATAACTTGTCCGCCTGCTCTGAGGCAGCGGACAGAAATCAACCCGAAGGAATACAATCAGGTTGATTGACACCTCCTGCTAGCGGCCGATTGGCCGCGAATCTGCAGGGGCGGCATTGCATCAGCAGTTCACAAGAACTGCTGGTGCAATGATAAATGCCAACAGAGTATGCTCTCAGCATTTATCAATGTGTGGCGGACATGATACGCTACTTCATATCATGTCCCGTCGCACATTGATAAATATACCCCTTAGTCTGTGATTGAGGGGTACTTTGGTTTAGGGGTATTAAGATTAGAGGTTAGGAACAGCAGTTATATTGCATAGGATACTTTATTATGCATCGCAAATATGGGTGGCAATGCTGGGTGTTTTCTATAGCCAGCATCGCCGAACAATGGAATGTATAGTAAATGCCTCTCAGGAGCTTGGAATATTTCAACAGGCTCGCAACACATAGCCAAACTCTGGCTCTAGGCATGCACCGCTAAACTTTCTACTGGGGCTCAAATATTATGCAAGTCTGGTGTGACTATGAAAGCCTTATTGTGCTGGGATGTCACATGCAACAAGACTTACAGGGACACAAAGACAAAAAAAGTCCTTCTTGAGGAAAGCGGATCTCTCACCATCTCTGTCACTGTGCTCCAGTATATATAATCTGGGTCCCTGCTGCTCCAAACACCCTCGTTCCAATCTGTTGCCCCACTTGCTGCCAGGTGAGATCAACTCACCCAGTCCTAGTAATGACCACTATCCATGCCTCCCTCATGCACGCTCGGCTGACATCACATGCTCGCTTCGCTATTCAATTGGGTGCGAGCTAAAGCTCCATTTGCAATGTGGCTGGGAGTCTGTGTATTCAAGTGCCAAGGCTCCAACTGAGCAGTAGATAGACCATAAAAAACAGCAAGAAACCAGCGAAACTCTAAAAGTAAGCACTTATTTATTAAGAGATGTGAAAAAACACCAGTATAAAAACTTCACCAAAAAGCAGGAAAGGTCAGACAAGGCACCAATCCGTCTTACGCGTTTCGCTGCTCCTTCCTTAATCATAGGCATGATTAGTTAACTTCCTCCCTTTCTCATAGTGTATACTTCAATACTATTGGCTGTTACTGACAATTCCTTTACATGACATCACATTAAGAAAATACCATGCAAACAATATATTATACAAAAGTCATAATTATCATGTGAATACTGAACAGAAAATGTTAGCTATAAGATAAAAAAGTAATAATACAAAACATTGATAGATGCACATAATTGATGAGTGATAGATCCAACATTTAAAAGACACATCCTAAAGCTAAATTATTGTGTGGCATCAACCCTTATTTATATGTAGTCTCAGATGCTATGTTGAGACTAAACATGTGTATTCTTACATCAGATGGGGCTAACAAAATGGTATAGAGCAATGTGGACCACAAATTGTCATTGTTTCTAAGGCCTTCTCCACAGATTAATGACATCACCGTCAATGTTAAACCCATGGGGTTTTCTAGTCCTTAATTTGAAGATCCAGAATGCTTCAAGCAGCAATAGCTGTGCTGACCTATCTCCTCCCCTTAGGGAATTTTGAACCCCTAACTAAATTTATATTAAATTAATCTAATTCATTTATAAACTAAAATATTCCTATTTAAATCTAAATACTTACCTATAAAACAAACCCTAAGATAGCTACAATATAATTAATAATTACATTGTAGCTATGTTAGGGTTAATATTTATTTTACAGGTAAATTGTTAATTATTTTAACTAGGTATAATAGATATTAAATAGTTATTAACTATTTAATATCTACCTAGTTAAAATAATTACCCAATTACCTGTAAAATAAATCCTAACCTAAGTTACAAATACACCTACACTATCAATAAATTAAATAAACTACAAACATCTATCTAAAAATACAATTAAATTAACTAAACTAAATTACAAAAAAAACAAACACTAAATTACAAAAAATAAAAAAAAGATTACAAGATATTTAAGCTAATTACACCTATTCTAAGCCCCCTAATAAAATAATAAACCCCCAAAATAAAAAAAACTCCCTGCCCTATTCTAAATTAAACAAATTTCAAAGCTCTTTACCTTACCAGCCCTTAAAAGGGCCTTTTGTGGGGCATGCCCCAAAGAATTCAGCTCTTTTGCATACAACAAATACAATCCCCCCCCCATTACAACCCACCACCCACATACCCCTATTCTAAAACCACCCAAACCCCCCTTAAAAAAGCCTAACACTACCCCCCTGAAGATCTCCCTACCTTGTCTTCACCACACCGGGCCGAACTCCTGATCCGATCCGGGCGATGTCTTCCTCCAAGCGGCAAAGAAGAATTCTTCCTCCGGCGATGTCTTCCTCCAAGCGGCAAAGAAGAATTCTTCCTCCGGCGACGTCTTCCTCCAAGCGGCATAACCATAAAAAGGGTGGGCCTCATGGACTTTTGCCAATATGAAAGAAATTAATTTATCAGGTAAGTTTTGCATAAATTATGTTTTCTATCATGTAATTGGCAAGAGTCCATGAGCTAGTGACGTATGGGATAGAAATACCCAAGATGCGGTAGACCAGAGAAGAGTCACTAGAAAGTAAGGGATAAAATAAAAATAATAATAAGGGATCAACTGACGCTTCACTCTTAAAAGCCCAAGAAGTGGAAACTGATCTAGTAGAATCAGTTGCAATTCTCTGTGGTGGAGACTGTCCCGCCTCCAAATAAGCCTTGTGAATCAAAAGCTTTAACCAAGATGTCAAAGAAATGGCAGAGGCTTTCTGACATTTCCTAGGACCATAAAAACCAACAAATAGACTAGAAGTCTTCCTGAAATCTTTAGTAGCTTCCAAAGAATGTAAAGATCTTTCAAGATAATTCTTAGTATTAGGACACAAGGAAGGAACAACAATTTCCCTACTAATGTTGTTAGAATTCACAACCTTAGGAAGAAATTTAAACGAAGTCCGCAAAACAGCCTTATCCTGATGGAAAATCAGAAAAGGAGACTCACAAGAGAGAGCAGACAATTCAGAAACCCTTTTAGCTGAAGAGATAGCCAAAAGAAACAACACTTTCCAAGAAAGTAGTTTAATATCCAAAGAATGCATAGGCTCAAAAGGAGGAGACTGTAAAGCCTTCAAAACCAAATTAAGACTCCGAGGAGAAGAGATTGATTTAACAACAGGCTTGATACAAACCAAAGCCTGAACAAAACAGTGAATATCAGGAAGTTTAGCAATCTTTCTATGAAATAAAACAGAAAGAGCAGATATTTGTCCCTTCAAGGTACTTGCAGACAAACCTTTATCCAAACCATCCTGAAGAAACTAAAATTATAGGAATCCTAAAAGAATGCCAAGAGAATTTATGAGAAAAACACCATGAAATATAGGTTTTCCAAACTCGATAATAAATCTTCTTTGAAACAGACTTACGAGCCTGTAGCATAGTATTAATCACTGAGTACTAAGTACTAAGCGTTCAATTTCCATACCTTCAAATTTAGCAATTTGAGATCCTGATGTAAAAATGGCCCTTGAGACAGAAGGTCTGGCCTTAAAGGAAGCGGCCAAGGTTGGCAACTGGACATCCTGACAAGATCCGCATACCAAAACCTGTGAGGCCATGCTGGTGCTATCAGAAACACATGTCATTGTTCCAATATGATCTTGGAGATCACCCTTGGAAGAAGAACTAGAGGCGTAAAAATGTAAATAGGTTGGTAAAACCAAGGAACTGCTAACACATCCACCATCTCCGCCTGAGGATCCCTGGACCTGTAAAGGTACCTGGGAAGCTTTTTGTTTAGATGGGATGCCATCAGATCTATTTCAGGGAGACCCCACATCTGTACAATCTGACAAAATACATCTGGATAGAGAGACCACTCCCCTGGATGTAAAGACTGATGACTGAGATTATCCGCTTCCCAATTGTCTACACCTGGGATATGTATTGCAGAAATTAGAGAGGAGTTGGATTCCACCCAAGAAAGTATCCGAGATACTTATTTCATTGCTAAAGGAATGCGAGTCCCCCCTTGATGATTGACATGCCACAGTTGTGATATTGTCTGTCTGAGAAAGAGTGAATGATTCTCTCTTCAATAGAGGCCAAGCCTGAAGACCCCTGAAAATAGCACGGAGTTCTAAAATATTGATTGGTAACCTCGCCTCTTGATGATTCCAAACTCCTTGTGCTGTCAGAGACCCCCAGAGAGCTCCCCAAAGTGTGAGACTTGCATCTGTTGAAATCACAGTCCAGGCAGGACTAACAAAAGAGGCCCCTTGAATAATCCGATGATGGTCTAACCACCAGGTCAGAGAGAGTTGAATGTAGGGATTTAAGTATATCAACTGTAATATCCGAGTATAATCCCTGCACCATTGATTCAGCATGCAAAGCTGCAGAGGTCTCACATGAAAACGAGCAAAGAGGATTGTGTCCAATGCTGAAGTCATGAGACCTAAAACTTCCATGCACATAGCCACTGAAGGGAATAATCGAGACTGAAAGTTTTGACAGGCGGAAACTAATTTCATTTGTCTCTTGTCTGTTAAAGACAGAATCATGGATACTGAATCTATCTGGAAACCTAAAAAGGTGACCGTTGTCTGAGGAATCAAGGAACTCTTTGGTAAATTGATCCTCCAACCATGTCTTTGAAGAAACAACACAAGTTGATTCGTGTGAGATTCTGCTAAATGAAAAGATTGAGCCAGTACCAAGATATCATCCAAATAAGGAAACAGCGCAATACCCTGCTCTCTGATTACAGATAGAAGGGCACCGAGAACCTTCGAAAAGATTCTTGGAGCTTTTGCTAGGCCAAATGGAAGAGCAACAAATTGGTAATGCTTGTCTAGAAAAGAGAATCTCAGAAACCGATAGTGGTCTGGATGAATCAGATTGTGAAGATACACATCCTGTAAGTCGATTGAGGACATGTAATAACCTTGCTGAACAAAATGCAAAATAGTCCTTATAGTCACCATCTTGAAAGTTGGGACCCTTACAAAATTATTCAAAAACTTCAGATCCAGAACTGGTCTAAAAGAATTTTCATTCTTCGGGACAATGAATAGATTTGAATAAAAACCCAGACCCTGTTCCAGAACTGGAGCTGATACAATTAGTCATTCAAGCTCTTGATCTGAAACACACTTCAGAAAAGCCTGAGCTTTCACAGGATTTGTTGGAACGTGAGAGGTCTTATTCTGAAACCTATTTGATACCCCTGAGAGACAATATTCTGAATCCAATGATTCTGAATGAAACCTGACCAAATGTCTTGAAATAATTTCAATCTGCCCCCCACCCGCAGAACTGGATTGAGGACCGCTCCTTCATGCAGTCTTGGGGGCTTGCTTTGGTTTCTTGTAAGGCATGGATTTATTCCAACTCGAGGATGGCTTCCAATTGGAGCTAGAGTTTTTAGGGGAAGGAGTGGTTTTCTGTTCTCTATTCTGACGAAAGGAACAAAACCAATTAGAAGCTTTAGATTTGCCTTTAGACTTTTAATCTTGAGGCAAAAAACTCCCTTCCCCCCAGTAATAGTGGAAATAATAGAATCCAACTGGGAACCAAACAAATTATTATCCTGGAATTATAGAGATAGTAACCTAGATTTAGATACTATGTCAGCATTCCATGATTTGAGCCATAAAGTTCTTCTAGCTAAAATAGCCAAAGACATAGATTTAACATTAATCTTGATGATATCAAAAATAGTATCACAGATAAAATGATTAGCATGTTGAAGCAAACGAACAATGCTATGCAAATCAGAGTCTTTTTCCCGTTGTGCTAAGCTATCCAACAAAAAAGTTGATGCAGCTGCATCATCAGCCATAGGAAGGTCTGAGCATATAGCCAGAATGCAAATAAGCTTTCCTTAGATAAGATTCAATCTTTCTATCTAAAGGATCCTTCAAAGTACTACTATCTTCCAATAGCAAGAATAGAAATAGCCCCATCAACCTTAGGGACTTTTTCCCAAAACTCTAATTTAGTCACTGGCAAAGGATACAACTTTTTAAACCTTGAAGAAGGAACAAAAGAAATACCAGGCTTAGACCATTCCTTAGCAATCACATCAGAAATAGCATCAGGAATAGGAACAACCTCAGGAGTAGTCACAGGAGGTTTATAAACCGAATTTAAACGTTTACTGGATTTATTATCAAGAGGACCAGACTCTTCAATATCCAAAGTTATTAACACTTCTTTTAACAAAGAATGAATATACTCAATCTTAAAAAGATAAGATTATTTATCAGTGTCAATGTCTGAAGTAGGATCTTCTGAGTGAGAGAGATCCTCATCAGAGTAGGATATATCAGTATGTTGCCGGTCATTACAAATTTCAGCAGTATTATGAGAAGTTTTAAAAGACCTTTTATATTAATTTGAAGGTGGTATAGCAGCCATAGCCTTCTGTATTACATCAGCAATATAATTTTTCATATCAACAGGGATATCATGTACTTGATGTACTAGATGTTGAAAGAACAACAGATACTGTACTAGCATGAATAGAACCCTTTTCTGCTTTCAAAAGCTTACCATGACAACTGTTACATACTACAGCTGGAGATATAATCTCCACTAGCTTACAACAGATACACTTAGCTTTGGTAGAACTGTGTTCAGGCAGCATGGTTCATACAGCAGCTTCTGAGACAGGATCAGATTGAGACATCTTGTAAAATCTAAAAAAGAAAAATAACATTAAACAGAAATATCTTATTTCCACATATAGTTTCAGGAATGGGAAAAAATGCAAATGCTAAAATTGGCAAAAAAAAGCAAATAGCATAGCCCTCTGAGCATAAAGAAGGCAAGGAGCATATAGGAAGTGAGGTAAAATAAAACTATTTTTTTTTGGCGCCAAGTATGACGCACAACGCAAAAGGAAAAACACAATTTTGCGCCAAACAACCTAGCTTCAACTAAGACGCAGGAAATGACGAACTTGCGTCATGACAGACACACATTCCTACCCAAAAATTTATCGCACCAAGAATGACGCAATAAATAACAGCATTTTGCGCCCTCGCGAGCATAATTTGCCCGCAAGTTTTCCAAGAAAAAGCAGGTCAAATTGAAAAAAAGACTATACCCCAGGTAAGACAAACTTCCTAAACATGATTCCCATAATGAAACTGCTGGACTGCAAAGGGAAATACACATAGACCTGACTCATGGCAAATATAAGTAAAATACATATATTTAAAACTTTATATTAATACATAAAGCGCCGAACCATAGCTGAGAGTGTCTTAAAATAATCATACATACTTACTGAAGATACCCATCCACATATAGTAGATAGCCAAACCAGTACTGAAAGCTATCAGCAAGCTATCAGCAGAGGTAATGGTAAATAAGAGTATATCTTATATATATATATATATATATATGAAAAGGGAGGTAGGAGATGAATCCCTACAACCGATAACAGAGAGCCCTTGAAAAGATTTCCCACGAGGAAAACCATAAAATCAAACAGGTGATACTCTCTTCAAATCCCTCTGACAAACACTGTACTCTTAGAGGAATTGGGCTTCAAAATGCTTAAAAGCGCTTATCACAGAGGAAATCATAAAAAACAAGTACAAACTTACTTCACCACCTCCATAGGAGGCAAAGTTTGTAAAACTGAATTGTGGGTGTGGTGAGGGGTGTATTTATAGGCATTTTGAGGTTTGGGAAACTTTGCCCCTCCTGGTAGGATTGTATATCCCATACGTCACTAGCTCCTGGACTCTTGCCAATTGCATGAAAGAAATATAAACTGCTGTCATACCTGCTAGGATCATGAAGAATATCTTATTATAAAAATTATAGTATGTGGGGACTCCTTCAGATCTCCTATTTTGATCAATTTATCCTGTCCACCATTGCTATTCATATAGGTAACACACCTCCTGCTTGATTATAGATAAGACAGTGAGTAAGCCACCATTTTAATTGAATATGGTAAAAAAAAATGAATTGTTGACATGTGACTAGATTGAATATGGACATTACTTCACTCTAGACTTTCTATTACAAAATACATCTTTCTGTTCTTTATTTTATTTGTGCCTTGAAGGTAAACTGCTGTACTCTTGCTTGAAATACAATATTTGCCACATAGGTTAGAGTAAGGCATTAGAGTTAGTGGTTAGTATTAGGTGTTAAGTTTATAGTTAGTGGTTCGTTGTCACACCATTCAACTTCTCAGTGACATTATCCTACCAACAAACATATTGTATCACAAAGCATTGTGGACACAGACCCTGTAATAAAATGTGGCCATTAATATATTTGTAAAACATTCCAATTTCTAGTTGCAATTGCCAGTAAAGTTATCATAAGTGGACACACTGTAGTATAATGCTAAACATATATTCTGCTGAAGGGCAAATGAAGTTAATGGGGTGTTATATCAATGCCAACATACACCCAGTGTAGGAATTAAATTGTGCCTGCCTCAACAGAGTAAAAGTTAATGCTGAAAAAAGAGGATCATGCAATACAATAGAAATTGATTAATGCCTATCTAGATAATAGGATTTTTGGGTGGGAATTCCTGTCTGCTTCAAATTAATCAATGGTCTGGATTACAAGTTCTCCAGTCACAAAATGAATAATGAAGGGTTGAGAGTTAATGTGATAATACATATTAATGACGTTCTCCAGAGAATTTCACATGATAAACTTACCTTGCCTGCCATGGTTCTGTAGAATAATGTAATCATGGCTTTCAAACTTAGCTCCAAATTTGGCCCCAATTTAAATTCATTAAAATTTAAAACCATGTGAAAACTTGGTTATCAAATGATTTTGCACCTTGTTAATTGCTTCATTACTTTGAATTGAAATAATTCCAGAATTGTATTTAAATCCATCAAATACTTATAGAGCCTCTTTAACCAGAAAATGTCAGACATTTTTTAGTTCAGTAACCTTGCTTGACTTTTTCATAATGTTACACATGCTCAATTCACAGGTTGATAAACATGATTTCTTCCTGGTTTAATGAAAAGTTAAAAAATTAGTTCTACACTTGCCAAAGGCAACAACAACTTCTCCACTGTAGGAAGAATTTTGGCATTTACCTGGTTATTCAGTGATGCTACTCAGGTACCACAGGATTTTACATGCACTATACTGAATGATAATATGTACAATATGTCATGCTAATAAAACCCTATGGGCTAGATCAAAAAAAAGAAGAAGAAGAAAAAGCCCTATTCTAAAACTAAAATACCAATATCCCTTAAAAGGGTCTTTTGTAGGGCATTGCTATAAAGCGATCAGCTCTTTTTTTTAAAGAAAAAAACACTAACCCCTCTAACATTACAACCCCCATCCCCCAAAATAAAAAAACCTAACTAAAAATAACCTGTTAACAATAGCCTTGAAAAGGACATTTGGATGGTCATTGCCCTTAAAGTGGCATTTAGCTCTTTTGCTGCCCAAACAAAAATAAAAAAAACTACGACCAGATTACGAGTTTTGCTATTACAGGTTTTTACAAATCCAGCGTTAAAAGGCAAAAAGTGAGCGTAGAGCAAAATTGTGCTCCATACCGCACTCCAATACCAGTGCTGCTTAAATCAGCGGTGAGCTGGTTGTACGTGCTCGTGAACGATTTCCCCATAGATATCAATGGGGAGAGCCGGATGAGAAAAAGTCTAACACCTGCAATAAAGCAGCGTAAAGCTCAGTAACGCAGCCCCATTGATTCCTACGGGGAAACAAATTTTATGTTTACACCTAACACCCTAACATGAACCCCGAGTCTAAACACCCCTAATCTTACACTTATTAACCCCTAATCTGCCGCCCCGACGTCGCCGACACCTACATTATATTTATTAACCCCTAATCTGCCGCTCCGGACATCGCCGACACCAACATTATACTTATTAAACCCTAATCTGCTGCCCCAACATCACCAACACCTACATTATATTTATTAACCCCTAATCTTCCACCCCCAAAGTCGCCGCAACCTACCTACACTTATTAACCCCTAATCTGCAGCCCCCAACGTCGCTGCCACTATAATAAACATATTAACCCCTAAACCGCCGCCCTCCCACATCGCAAACACTAGTTAAATATTATTAACCCCTAATCTGCTGTCCCTAACATCACTGCCACCTACCTACATTTATTAAACCCTAATCTGCCGCCCCCAACGTCGCCGCAACTATATTAAATTTATTAACCCCTAAATCTAAGTCTAACCCTAATCCTAACACCCCCTAACTTTAATATAATTAAAATAAATCTAAATAAAAATTACTATCATTAACTAAATAATTCCTATTTAAAACTAAATACTACCTAGAAAATAAACCCTAAACTAGCTACAATATAACTAATAGTTACATTGTATCTATCTTAGGGTTTATTTTTATTTTACAGGCAAGTTTGTATTTATTTTAACTAGGTAGAATAGTTACTAAATAGTTATTAACTATTTACTAACTACCTAGCTAAAATAAATACACATTTACCTGTAAAATAAAACCTAACCTAAGTTACACTAACACCTAACACTACACTACAATTAAATAAATTACCTACATTAAATACAATTAAATACAATTAGCTAAATTACAAAAAAAAACCACTAAATCACAGAAAATAAAAAACAAATTACAAGATATTTAAACTAATTGCACCTAATCTAATAGCCCTATCAAAATAACAAAAATATAAAAAACCCTAGCCTAAACTAAACTACCAATAGCCCTTAAAAGGGCCTTTTGAGGGGCATTGCCCCAAAGAAATCAGCTCTTTTACCTGAAAAAAAATACAAACAACCCCCCAACAGTAAAACCCACCACCCACACAACCATCCCCCAAATAAAACCCTAACTAAAAAAACCTAAGCTCCCCATTGCCCTGAAAAGGGAATTTGGATGGGCATTGCCCTTAAAAGGGCATTTAGCTCTATTGCAGCCCAAACCCCTAATCTAAAAATAAACCCCACCCAATACACCCTTAAAAAGCCTAACACTAACCCCCGAAGATCCACTTACAGTTTTGAAGAGCCGACATCCATCCTCAACGAAGCCGGGAGAAGTCTTCATCCAAGCGGCAAGATGTCCTCAACGAAACCGACAGAAGTGGTCCTCCAGACGGGCAAAAGTCTTCACCCAGATGGCATCTTCTATGTTCATCCTTCCGACGCGGAGTGGCTCCATCTTCAAGACATCCGGTGCAGACCATCCTCTTCAATCGACGGCATCTTCTGGAATGAGGGTTCCTTTAAGTGACATCATCCAAGATGGTGTCCCTTAGATTCCGATTGGCTGATAGAATTATATAAGCCAATCGGAATTAAGGTTGAAAAAATCCTATTGGCTGATTTAATCAGCCAATAGAATTGAGCTCGCATTCTATTGGCTGTTCCAATCAGCCAATAGAATGCAAGCTCAATCCTATTGGCTGATTGGATCAGCCAATAGGATTGCGCTTGCATTCTATTGGCTGATTGCATCAGCCAATAGGATTTTTTCAACCTTAATTCTGATTGGCTGATAGAATTCTATCAGCCAATCGGAATCTAAGGGACGCCATCTTGGATGACATCACTTAAAGGGACACTGAACCCAAACATTTTCTTTTGTAATTCAGAAAGAGCATGCAATTTTAAGCAACTTTCTAATTTACTCCTATTATCAGTTTTTCTTCGTTCTCTTGCTATCATTATTTGAAAAAGAAGGCATCTAAGCTTTTTTTTGGTTTCAGTACTCTGGACAGCAATTTTTTATTGGTGGATGAATTTATCCACCAATCAGCAAGGACAACCCAGGTTGTTCACCAAAAATGGACCGGCATCTAAACTTACATTCTTGCATTTCAAATAAAGATACCAAGAGAATGAAGAAAATTTGATAATAGGAGTAAATTAGAAAGTTGCTTAAAATTTCATGCTCAATCTGAATCACAAAAGAAAATT
Source organism: Bombina bombina (assembly GCF_027579735.1). Lineage (NCBI taxonomy): Eukaryota > Metazoa > Chordata > Amphibia > Anura > Bombinatoridae > Bombina > Bombina bombina. The sequence goes on from NC_069499.1 coordinate 325,193,327, forward strand.
TTTGGGTACAGTGTCCCTTTAAAGGAACCTTCATTCCAGAAGAAGCCGTCGATTGAAGAGGATGCTCTACGCCGGATGTCTTGAAGGTGGAGCCGCTCCGCGTCGGAAGGATGAAGATAGAAGATGCCGTCTGGGTGAAGACTTCTGCCCGTCTGGAGGATCACTTCTGCTGGCTTCGTTGAGGACATCTTGCCACTTGGATGAAGACTTCTCCCGGCTTCGTTGAGGATGGATGTCGGCTCTTTAAAACTGTATGTGGATCTTCGGGGGTTAGTGTTAGGATCTTTAAGGGTGTATTGGGTGGGTTTTATTTTTAGATTAGGGGTTTGGGCTGCAATAGAGCTGAATGCCCTTTTAAGGGCAATGCCCATCCAAATGCCCTTTTCAGGGCAATGGGGAGCTTAGGTTTTTTTAGATAGTATTTTATTTGGGGGGTTGGTTGTGTGGGTGGTGGGGTTGTTTTTTTTTCAGGTAAAAGAGCTTATTTCTTTGGGGCAATGCCCCGCAAAAGGCCCTTTTAAGGGCTATGAGTAGTTTAGTTTAGGCTAGGGTTTTTTTTATTTTGGGGGGGGGTTATTTTGATAGGGCTATTCGATTAGGTGTAATTAGTTTAACTATCTTATAATTTGTTTTTTATTTTCTGTAATTTAGTGTTTGTTTGTTTTTTGTAATTTAGCTAATTGTATTTAATTTATTTAATTGTATTTAATGTAGGTAATTTATTTAATTGTAGTGTAGTGTTAGGTGTTAGTGTAACTTAGGTTAGGTTTTATTTTACAGGTAAATTTGTATTTATTTTAGCTAGGTAGTTAGTAAATAGTTAATAACTATTTAGTAACTATTCTACCTAGTTAAAATAAATACAAACTTGCCTGTAAAATAAAAATAAACCCTAAGCTAGATACAATGTAACTATTAGTTATATTGTAGCTAGCTTAGGGTTTATTTTATAGGTAAGTATTTATTTTTAAATAGGAATTATTTAGGTAATGATAGTAATTTTATTTATATTTATTTTAATTATATTTAAGTCAGGGGGTGTTAGGGTTAGGGTTAGACTTAGATTTAGGGGTTAATAAATTTAGGATAGTGGCCGCGACGTTGGGGGCAGCAGATTAGGGGTTAATAAATGTAGGTAGGTGGTGGCGATGTTAGGGACAGCAGATTAGGGGTTAATAATATTTAACTAGTGTTTGCTATGCGGAAGTATGGCGGTGTAGGGGTTAATATGTTTATTATAGTGGCGGCGATGTCCGGAGCGGCAGATTAGGGGTTAATAATTTTATTTTAGTGCTTGCGATGCGGGAGGGCCTCGGTTTAGGGGTTAATAGGTAGTTTATGGGTGTTAGTGTACTTTTTAGCACTTTAGTTATGAGTTTTATGCTACGGCTTTGTAGTGTAAAACTCATATAGGCTGTACCGCTCACTTTTTGGCCTCCCAGGACAAGCTCCTAATACCGACGCTATGGAAGTCCCATTGAAAAAAGACTATACGCAATTTGCGTAAGTTGATTTGTGGTAAGGCCAAAAAAGTGTGCAGTGCCCCTAAATCTGCAAGACTCGTAATACCAGCGGTAGTAAAAAAGCAGCGTTATGAGGCTTAATGCTGCTTTTTTACTCATAAGACTCAAGACTCGTAATCTAGCTGCTAATCTTTTAAAAAAAACACCCCCCAAAAAAAACTAACACTAACCCTCAAATTGGTACTCCCCAATGTTGATGGTGATGGCGCTCCGTCTTTATCCCAGCGGAGGTCCATCTTCTTATCTTCATCCCAGTGGCGGCAGCGGTAGCGGGGTTAATAGCGTAATGGCGATGGTAGTCCTCCTCTTCAGAGCACTAACAGGGAGCTCCTCTTTATGCGGTCCCAAGCCGCACAGTGAATAGTGAATGTGAGGTACCCCTTTCATATGGGTGTACCCTTGCATTCCAATTGGCTGATTGGAATCTCCCTTTTTTCTCTATTGATTTCTATGGGGAATGCGAAAATTAGATGTTGTTTGCGCGAGTAGGGTGTTAGGTATTTTTCACTTTTTTTGTCTCCATTGATTTCTATGGGGGAATACATGCACACGTACGTGAAAACTCAAGTTAGGATTTTTGCGCTTTTTGAGGCAATGCTAAGGCAAAATACGTTTTTTGGAATTTATAATATGAGCACAAACTGACAAGCGCAAAAAGCTTAACACTAGCAGAGTTTTCACAATCGCGAAAAGAAGATTTACAGCGCTACTTGTAATCTAGCCCTATGCTTGTGGTTTGGTTGTCTCTTTTTCCAGACATTTCCCGGATACATTTTTTCTGAGTAGGGGTGGAATGGGTAAAGGCAATGCATCAATGGTGGGATTCGTAAATTTTAGCCACAAGTTCTCTAACTTCTCTCTCACCTCACTGCCCCTTTTAGAGTGTGTCCCATTCTGTTTCTAAATTTATTTTAAGATCCGCAGAGTTGATGGTGAGAGTAGGACACTAATAATAAAAGAGGGATAGAGACAGTGCTGACAAAAAAAACTATAAGCAGTATATTTAGTGGCATATTTTGAGAAGAGGAACTACAGTTTCTGAGGTTGATGTGGCACTGGACCCCCTTTGTCTGTGTTCCTGTATGTGTATGTTTTTGTGGTGTGTGAATAATTGTTCCCTGTTTTTCTTTCAGGAAATTATTAATCACTGTTTCTGTGCGTTAAACAGGAAGGGATTAATAATAATCAGCCAAGAGAAATATAAAAGCAAAGTTGTGGTGAGGGGATCAGTAAAATTATTGGTGCCTTGGATTGGATTAAATTTAAGTATACTAATGGACAAAATATTTTAAATTTGCATATTGCATAAACAAATTTAGAATGTGTTTGATAAAAGTTGTTTAACATATATATATATATATATATATATATATATATATAAATATACATATATATATATATATATATATATATATATATATATATATATATATATATATATATGCATTTGTGGTATTTATTTTAATTTTTGATGAAGTTGAAAGAAACATTGTAAAGTATTTTGTCATTTCTGTGCATCCGTTAAGAAAAACAGCACATACTGCCAATGTTCCTGGAGACAACTCCAGCAGCAGCAACCTTTTAAGCTTGGCCAAGCAGTGAATGGCTCCAGCAGAGCACAGTCATGTGTGAATGATCCCCAGTGTCTTCCAATGAACTTCTGCAGGTAATTGATGCATGGCGCACTGCAGAGCCTGGCACTCATCTAGACAAATATCCGTTCCATATTTCAAGCATGTGCCACACCTGATCATGCCTGCTTCAGTAAAGACCTTTGTGTGCCTTCTGCTTCTTCCATTGTTTCAGAAGTGGCCTCACCAGGGTTTGCTACCACCCAAAACCACCTCAAGGAATCGCCAACAATGGTGTTGCCAGGGGGGACAAGATGGGTCGCTAACCTCCCAGAATATTTTTGCCCCATGTGGTTTCCAACCACCATTCTGCCCAGGCATTGTGTCAGCTCAGCCGACCCCACCCATGGCAGCCCAGCCTCTCCCATGACACACCTATGAAATGCCTGGCCGTGCCCGTGACACGCACAGATTCGTCCTCCCAACAAGAGTTGCCACTGATCACCTTGAAACTGCAATCCCCAGCATGCTGTGGGCCAACTTTAAGGATTGTTTTACAGGCACTGCACATCATTCTGGAGATCATTTGTGCAGCATAGTGGAAATGTAATAGCTGTAAATTGGATGTTAAAATAGGATTTAAAGTCTATTTAGCAATGCTATATTCAATAAATCCATTCTTTACACACTTTAGTGATTCTTGTATATCTGTTTTTGTTTGTCATCTGCAGAAGAGATTAGATAAGGTAAACCTAAGTTTCAATATGGTAGGGTCCATTACTTTATAGAACAAGGTCATAGAACTTTATTTGAATAGCAAGTCAAATATTGAGGGGTCTTAGGATATATTGCTATGGTGGGGAGATGATAAAGACTTCTCTAGAACCAATTATGTGAGGTATTTCAAAGAATAATTATAACATGCTCCTTTAAGGTGTGCCCAAAATGTAAATCAGGGTCTACCAGAAGTCCTCTTCATGCAGGCCCAAGCCGCACAATGAATTGTAATAACCTGATCATATGCCCCCCTCCTTTAAAAGATGGCATCTCATCTTTCAAATGAGGATGTCTTTTACACCATTTTAGTTCATAGCTCAGGGTACCAGGGTGAATTTTAGAACCTAGAGAAATCAGAAAGTCTCAGAGTAGATTGATAACTGCAATTCCTAGGACAATCACCTGCTACCTAAATGGGTATGAGACCACTCATTTGAAAGGTGAGTTGAGGCTGTTTCACATATCCTTCCCAAGAATCCCCTGCACCAGTTGAAACACTGATGTATTCAGTGGTATAAAAAGAACTATAATTTTGTATAGACAAACAAATATGCAAACACTGGTCTAAATGTAATGTAATACATAGCCTAAAACAACCACAAAAGCACAAAGTCCAAAATTGGTTTTATAAATTGAATGCTATATAGCTGGCCTGCAATGAGATTTGCAAGGTATTTTGTGGAGTTGTAGCAACAGAGGAAGATAGGAATGCAGAGCAAAATAAAGTTTATAGGAACAAACCAAACTATCAAGACTGCAGGATAAATGTTCAAGAAGAATCACAAAGGAAGGCTGTGAATCAACTAACTCATGGTCAGAACTTATAGCAAATGCACGGAATAAGAAGTTTAAAAAATATAAGCAGAAATAAGTTTACATATATTATATATGTAAAACAGCTATTCATATTTCTCTAAACTTGAATTTCAACATCAAAAACTTCCTCAATTAATCATGTCCCTTCCTCGATATATTTATATATATATATATATATATATTTATTTATATATATATATATATATATATAAATATATATGTGTGTGTGTGTGTGTATTTATTTGTATATATATATATATATATATATATATATATATATATATATATATATATATACTGTATAAACGAGCACAGGGGCACGTGAACCCCTGACAAAAAGAAAGAAAATATATTTTTGGTTGAATAAATATAATTTTTCGAATAGTCCCACTATTGGAAAAATTATATATTTATTCAGCCAAAATAGGTTCCAGTCCAGACTGTCCAGTTTGCTAAAAAAAAAATGGCCTTTTTACCGCACGTGCAATAGAGAGATATAGCCTGGCACTTTTTTTCTAAGTTCCTGCTGTGCCGCCCATAACATAGCCCATACCTTTGCTAATCACACAACTTTCATTGTGCAAGCTGGGCCATTTCTATGGGCGGGCTGCATTAGCGCCTCTCAGATTTACCGGGACCATACAGGATGACTTTCCTGTATCCTCAGACCTCAGCTGGGTAAGAACAGTGCAATGGGCAATTGTGTGGTAAGTACCGGCATGGATTGCACAGCCCACAGGCTTTTTCTGTTACAACCCAGGTTACAGCACTTTGGCTCACATATCAGTTTCCATGTTAAGTTAACTACAGGGACTTAGCTAGCTGCTACTGGGGACAACACAGAACAGCCTTAAGTATGTGTCAGTTTGCATAGGAACTGACAGAATGGGTCTTCATTATTGTGTAGTCTGTTCTTGCAAATGGCCATACTCCTCAGATGCAAGATTTGCTAATGTCCTTATGAGGCTAAACCTATTTCTACCCCCCGCCTCCGCACCTGTAGAAATCTGCACACTGTGGATCCTCTCCAACTTTCTAACCTTATTCAAAAACGCCTTCCCCACACTTCCACAGTATCCTGCCCTGACCTTGCTACAAGCCACTATAACAATACTCTCTCCTCTACACTCGACACCCTTGCTTCTCCACAAATATGCAAAACCCCACGTCATCCACTCCAGCCCTGGCACTCTCAGCAAACACGCTATCTACAAAAATGCTCCCGTGCTGCTGAACGTGCCTGGAGGAAATCCCGCTCTGAACCCGATTTCCTACACTATAACTTCATTCTTTATTCTTACTCCTCTGCCCTTCACTTATCCAAGCAAAACTACTTCTCTTCTCTCATATCTTCTCACTCCTCAAACCCTAAACGTCTCTTCTCCACTTTCAACACTCTCCTCTATCCACCTGCACCACCCCCCTCATGTGACTTTAGTGCTCAAGACTTGGCAAACTACTTTTTCAAGGAGGATAGGTGAGAATTGGCGCTTATATCAACCCTAATGCCAAGTAGAAGGGTCTTTCTCTAAGAACCCTGAGGAGGATAGTAGAATAATTTAAGCGGAAATACTGGTGCTGAAAGCAGGGTAGTACACAAGTACAATATACGCGTAACCTAAAAGGGTCTACCTTAGCAGAAATATAATCGTTATAAAAGTTAATAAATGGTAATAGCCTAATATATATCGTAGAAAATATATTTAATAGTGTAAAATTACAATACAATCAAGATTATAAAATCAGTGTTAATAAAATCAGTACATATATACTAAAAAGTAATTAATGGGGCCCTTTAAATTAGTTTGAAAAAACATACAGAAAGGGTAAAGATTAACCAGAAATCTATATATATATATATATATACTGTGATTGAGGATAGAAGAAAACTATACTCAAATAAATATAAGTATAAAGAGGGCAGAGATATTCAAACAGTATAAATAAAAACAAATAGCAATACAAACAGACTTAATAACTGGACGTCCAGCGTAAAAACCAGGGGTTAAAACAGTAATAATCTGGGGTTAAAACAGTATTTAACCTGAAAGTGCACTATAGTGAACAAAAACACTCGTGACTAGATAATCATACTAATAGCATTGGATCAAGCTAATGGGCGAGTGTGGAGCACAGATTGAATATTGTTCGTCCTGTAGGTGGGTGATCTTCTGGAGGTGGATGTGTACTCCTAGCGTAGTCCGCTTACATCACCCTTTCTGAAAATGTCCAGGCCTTGGGGGTAGTGAGCCAGGCGTTGGTAGTTGTCCTGTGTGCTTTTTCAACACGATAGCGATCCTTTCGGCGGCTGTATCAATTTCACAAGCCTTAAAGGAGTTCAGCTTAGCAGTAGTTCTTCTTGTAGGAAATGAGACACAGTCATCAACCGGTTTCTCCCCTCACTTGGGGCTTTTTCAAGATGTGTTCTCATTGCTGGCAGGTATTCCTTTATAGGGCTATCCTGTATCATTATTGGTCAGTTCAAAGGGGTGTGTGATCCCAGTTAAGGTGGACATTGAGTTATATCCCTTAAACTTTTAAGGAGGTATCTTATTGTCTCTTGTAGTTTTTTGGAAATGTCCCGTTGTTAATTTTAGTTTAACAACTAGTATACTAAAAGTACATATTGCTCCAGAAAGGAACAACCATACGTGTAATATGGTCACATCCATGATGTCAAGTGAAATAGACTTAAATTATGAGTAAAGTCTGTTCAAGAGTTAGTATTTTTTGGAGTCCTCAATTTGATTAAACACATAGGTAGAGGAAAAAGACATATGTCAGTATTGTACAGGAAATATAAAGTTTTTACAGAGTTTTACATTTGATAGTTACAAACAGAATTAAATTAGGGACAAAAAGAGAGAACTGGGGGTTCTCATTGTCTTAGAGTTAAAGTTAAACACATAGGTAAAGAATTTTTCCCATATGTGTATATGATACAGAAAATAGACAGACATTCTAGATATTTCACGTTTGGTGGTTGCATATTGGGGCATACTTATCTGATCAAGAGTCAGTATTGTTTGGGGGATGATAGTATGATTAAACACATAGTTAAAGGTTAAACACATATGTCGATATTTGTTCTCTTTTTGATAAATATTATAAAATCTTACATTTGGTACTTGCAAACGGCAGTTAATTATGAAAAACGGTTCTTAGTGTATTAAGGGTAAAGTTAAACACATAGGTGAAAGTTAAACACATAGGTAAAAGTTAAACACATATGAGTATATGACATGGACAGACTATTCCAAAGTTTTACATTTGGTACTTGCAAACGGAAGTTAGTTATGAAAAAACGGTTCTTAGTGTATTAGGGGTAAAATTAAACACATAGGTAAAAGTTAAACACATATGTGTATATGACATAAAATGTAGACAGACTATTCCAAAGTTTTGCATTTGGTGGTTGCATACTTGGGCAAATAATGAAAGGAGGTTCCGATTGTTTTTAAAAGGCATATCTAATAGAGACCCTTAGGGGAAGTTTTAGTCAAATATAAAAGGAGCTACATCAAGTTCTGAGTTTAAGCCTAATGGGTGCAGTGTTTTCATGGTATATATCAGTTTGGCTTCCTTTTTTAGGAGCTTTGTTTCAAAATTCCCTCCTCTCCATTCTGGCTTGACTTTCGAAATCCCCCAGAATTTAAAGTCTTTAAGTCTGTTATTATGGACCTCTCTAAAGTGTCTGCATAGGTGTGTTTCCTTGTTGCCTTTTTCTATGATACAAAGGTGTTCTCTTATTCTTTCGCGGAGTGTTCTAGAGGTCTCTCCTAAATATTGCATATTACAACTACACTGTATGAGGTATATGATTCCTTTATCTGTACATCTGATAGTGTCATTTATATGGTAGGTTATTCCTGTTTGAGTTGACGTATATTCTTTGGTTTTATGTGTGTAGTGGCAGGATCTGCAGCAATGGCAGGGAAAGAAGCCTTTGACTATGTTCCCTAGTAGGTCATGTTGTTTGGACTGATTATTTGTTTTAAACTCACTGGGGGCCAATGTGCTCTTTAGGTTCTTTGATTTTTTATATATAAATCTTGGGTTAATAGAGATCTTATCTCCAATAATTGGATACTCTCTAATTAGGTGCCAATGTTTTTTAATAATACGTTCGATAGTCTTATGGTCCCCATTATAGTTTGTAATGAAAGGGACAGATATATCCTCTGTTTCTTTTATGCCTATAGGATCTTCATGTCTTTTATATTTAAGTAAATCTTTTCTATCTATGTCTTTTATTTTATTGAAATTATCCTGAATTGTTATATCATCATACCCTTTGTCATTAAATTTCTTTATTAGAATTTTAGACTGTTCTTCGTAGTCTATTAGGTTAGTGCAGTTTTTTCTAATACGCAGAAATTGTGCTTTGGGTATATTTTCTTTCCACTTTGAAAAGTGGCAGCTTGTAGCATGAATAAAGTTGTTGGAATCTATTTTCTTAAAGAAAGTTTTGATATTAAATTGGTCATTGTTGGTTTCAATCTCCAGATCTAGAAACAAAATTTTATGTTTATTTATTTCGTAAGTGAACTGTAATCCCCTGTCATTTTGGTTCATGGAGGAGAAAAGTTCTAATAGTGTTTCTTCAGTACCTTTCCATATAATCAGAATGTCGTCAATGTACCGCTTATAGGTCACCAGATACTGCACCAAGCTATTGGTTCCCAAAAATTCGGACTCCCAATCCCCCATAAAAAGATTGGCATAGCTTGGTGCAAATCCGGTGCCCATAGCGGTACCTTTAATCTGTAGATACATCTTTTGATTAAAAGAAAATGTATTGTTTTCAAAAATGAATCTGATGCTGTCTAATAGGAATTCTCTTTGTTCTTTGGATATAGTTTCATCTTTCTTTAGAAACTTTGTAACTGCTTTAACACCTAGATCATGTGCGATATTAGTGTATAAAGATGTCACGTCACATGTAGCTAAAATGATTTCACAGTCAATTTTCAAGTTATCTAGAAGTTGTAGCACTTGTGTTGAATCTTTCAAATATGAGGGTAATTGTTTAACATATTTTTGAAGGAATCTATCTATGTATTGGGACAAGTTGGCGGTGAGTGAGTTTATCCCTGAAATAATCGGGCGACCTGGTGGATTTTTTAAATCTTTATGAATCTTTGGTAAAAAATAAAAATGGGAATTCTAGGAAATTCGGGGTATAGGAAACTGTATTCTTTAGAGTTGAGTATACCTTTATTTTTAGCAGTATCTAGAAGTAGTTTCAAAATTAGATGGTCGGCTCTAGTGGGGTCTCTTTTTAACTCTTTATAGGTGGTTTCATCCTTCAATAGTCTTTCTGCTTCTACTAGGTAGTAGTCCCTATCCATAATCACTACTCCACCTCCTTTATCGGCTGGCTTAATTATGATGTCTTTGTTCTCTTTCAGTCTTTTGAGGGCATCATTTTCAGATTTTTTCAAATTAAAAAGGCGTTTTTTATTTTTATTTGGCTCATACTTTTCTATGTCTCTTTGTACTAGTTTTTCAAATAATTCTACGTTCTTCCCTTTCTCTTGAGTGGGGTAAAACTTGGACTTTGGCTTTAAATCTGTATGAACAAATTTGGGGTCTTCTGTGTATTGTCTGGATGTGTATTGTTCAATTGGATTTTTAATAAAATACCTCTTGAGTGTGAGTTTCCTTATGAACTGTGATACATTAATATGTGTTTCAAATTTATTGAGTTTAGATGTAGGTGCAAAGGATAAACCTAGGCTTAGAACTTTTGATTCTTCATTACTTAGACTTGTTTTGCTTAGATTAAATATTTCTGAGGTATCAGGGTCTACCATTGTTCTCGTCTGTCCCTTGGTTTCTTTATTGTTTCTGCTCCTTCCTCCTCTTTTTCCTCTAGAGCTCTTTTTTTTTATTCATGAGGGGGGCTAATTGTACTTTTTCTACTATATGCCCTCTTGATGTTTCTGCTCTTGGACTGACCCCTAAAAAATGTGCCCTTTGGTTCATTTCTTTTCTATCTATGGTGTTGTCCTTTTCAGACTTTTGTGTAAGTGGTTGAAACCTATTTCTGAGTGGTATTCTCCAATTCTTTTCTTCTCTTTTATATTGAGGGTAGTCTGTTCTTCCTGAGGGGGCTTCATTTCTATATCTATCCTCTCTCCAACTATAGGGGGGAGGGTTTCTAGTAGAGTATGGTCTATATTCTCTCTCTGACAGTGGATATTCTCTAAAGCGTGCATGAGTATATTCTTGTCTAATTGGCGGTATATTATGCCATCTATGTTGGTTATTATAGTACTCAGGTTCCCTATAGGAATCTTCAATATTCTGTGGGTTTCTAGGTTTATACTAATTTTTATGTTGGTAGTTGGTAGTTTTTCTAGGTGTGAAATCCTCATGTTGTCTATGACTAATAGGTTTCCTAAAGGAATCATGTCTAGTATTATTTGTTTGAATAATTGGTTTATTATAATTAGAGGGATTTGTGTGCTCTGTTTTGTAAGTATCTCTGTCGCTTGTGTTATTAGAGTCTTCTATATGTAATGTGTAGTCATTTTTGTCTCTCTGCATTTTTTTCTTTTTAATTTTTTGTAACTCTGTATTAGTTGATTGTAATGTTCTAATTATTTCTGCTTGTCTTTCTTTAAAAATATCTGTATCTTTTCTATTTTCAAGAATGTCTTGTATTTCCATTATTCTTTTGTTTATAATTTCTAGACTTAGTGTTCTTGCTTTTTTAATGATATCAATTAGGGTGAAGGATGCCTTTTCTAAAGCTGTGAACCATTCTTCTTGTAATGTCTCACTTAATTCAAAAGTACAGTTTTTTTCCATCCTTAGGCCTCTTGGAACCATATTTAGTGTTATATATTTATCTAAATAGTTCAATTCTGTTTTTTGTTTTAATTCTTTAATCATTATTTTCTCTAGTTCACTCATTAGCTCTTTAGTACTAGTAAGAGTTCCTTGTATGTTTTCTATTTCTATATTTGAATCCTCTTTATCTAGTTCTAAAAGGATGTTGTTCCTAGTAGTGAAGAGGTCCATTCTATAATTTAGAGATATTCTAAAAGTAGTGTATGATAGAGCAGCCAAATTCGAAAAGAGAGATAAAGATAGTGTAAGGAGGATAGGTGAGAATTGGCGCTTATATCAACCCTAATGCCAAGTATAGAAGGGTCTCTCTCTAAGAACCCTGAGGAGGATAGTAGAATAATTTAAGCGGAAATACTGGAGCTGAAAGCAGGGTAGTACACAAATACAATATACGGGTAACCTAAAAGGGTCTACCTTAGCAGAAATATAATCATTATAAAAGTTAATAAATGGTAATAGCCTAATATATATCTTAGAAAATATATTTAATAGTGTAAAATTACAATACAATCAAGATTATAAAATCAGTGTTAATAAAATCAGTACATATATACTAAAAAGTAATTAATGGGGCCCTTTAAATTAGTTTGAAAAAACATACAGAAAGGGGAAAGATTAACCACAAATCTATATATATATATATACTGTGATTGGGGATAGAAGAAAACTATACTCAAATAAATATAAGTATAAAGAGGGCAGAGATATTCAAACAGTATAAATAAAAACAAATAGCAATACAAACAGGTTTAATAACTGGACGTCCAGCATAAAAACCAGGGGTTAAAACAGTAATAATCTGGGGTTAAAACAGTATTTAACCTGAAAGTGCACTATAGTGAACAAAAACACTCGTGACTAGATGATCATACTAATAGCATTGGATCAAGCTAATGGGCGAGTGAGGTACCTTGCGCTAATCTGTGGAGCATAGAATGAATATTGTTCGTCCTGTAGGTGGGTGATCTTCTGGAGGTGGGTGTGTACTCCTAGCGTAGTCCGCTTACATCACCCTTTCTGAAAATGTCCAGCTGATTTCGTGAGGAACAGAATGTAAACGATCTCAGGGGGAATAGCAATCCTTTAGATGATGGTAGATAGTAACTTCAAGGCACTCTTATTCCGTGGTGCTTAGTGCAGGTACTAGATCATCTGGCAGTATATTCAATTCGTAGACTGGTGTGCTCCCTCAGAGGGCTGTATTCATATTCACAGGCCTTGGGATCTTTCTGTATTTTTATAACATTGGTGGCTTTAGATTATGTTAAATATTACAATAATTATGGTAACTGTTAAAGTACTACTTCTGCATATTATTTATTTTAGAATTTTCAAGAGGTATTTATAATTGAATTTAGATATGCTGATAGTGAAAAAATAATTCCAACCACTAATGGGTTAATTGCTCTCTAGCACCACCTTGTGGTACACCTGTATATAAACCACTTGTTTGTTTGTAAGAGGTATGGTATGATTAAGGGATTAAGGTCCCGAAACGTCACCTTTTTTGTCTTATTATAATAAATTTAATTGAATTTGCTGTTACCCGCTTGTTTCTTTACTTGGGGGTAGTGAGCCAGGCGTTGGTAGTTGTCCTTTGTGCTTTTTCAACACGATAGCGATCCTTTCGGCGGCTGTATCAAGTTCACAAGCCTTAAAGGAGTTCAGCTTAGCAGTAGTTTTTCTTGTAGGAAATGAGACACAGTCATCAACCGGTTTCTCCCCTCACTTGGGGCTTTTTCAAGATGTGTTCTCATTGCTGGCAGGTATTCCTTTATAGGGCTATCCTGTATCCTTATTGGTCAGTTCAAAGGGGTGTGTGATCCCAGTTAAGGTGGAAACTACTTTTTCAACAAAACACTTACCATCAGAGGTAACATCCCACCACAAGACTGCAACCTTTCATCTCTGCCCCCGGTCACCCCCTCCAACACTCTCAGTACCTTCTCCCCAACCACTGAGAATGAAGTGAGTTCCCTATTATCTTCCTCACACCTCTCTACCTGCCCCCTTGACCCTATCCCTTCACATCTAATACATTCTCTGTCCTGTACTCTCACCCCAGCTCTTACTCACATATTCAACCAATTCCTTACTACTGGTTCATTTCCATCATCCTTCAAACATGCAAAGGTCACCCCATCCTCAAAAAACCCTCCCTCGACCCCAATTCTCCTGCAAACTACCGCCCCATATCACTACTTCCGCTAGCTTCTAAAGTCCTGGAAAAACTAGTTTTCGATCGCCTAACACACTTCCTATCCTCCAACTCATTGCTTGACCCCCTGCAATCTGGCTTCCGTCCCCAACACTCAGCTGACACTGCCCTCACCAAGGTTACTAACGATCTTCTTTCTGCTAAAAACAATGGCCACTATTCTATACTTATCTTACTTGACCTTTCTGCTGCCTTTGACACTGTTGACATCCCCTCCTCCTACAGACTCTCAGCTCCCTTGGGCTCTGTGACATTGCCCTCTCCTGGATCCACTCTTATCTCTCTAATAGGTCCTTTTCTGTCTCATTTGCTGGTGACTCATCCTCTCCATTTCCTCTGTCTGTTGGAGTACCTCAAGGCTCTGTTCTAGGCCCTCTACTCTTCTCTATTTATACTTACTCACTGGGTAAACTTATTAGTAGCTATGGCTTCAACTATCACCTCTATGCTGATGATACTCAGATCTACCTATCCACCCCTGCACTCTCTTCTTCTGTCCTTTCCCACATCAGTGACTACTTATCTGGCATTTCTTCCTGGATGGCCTCTCACCACCTAAAAATCAACATGTCCAAGACTGAGCTTCTTCTAATCCCCCCAACTAATTCTACTCCAGTTTCTAACTTTACTATCACTGTCGGTGACACAACTATCTCCCCATCACCCCAAGTCTGCTGCCTAGGAGTTACACTTGACTCCAATCTGTCCTTCATACCCCACATCCAATCGCTCTCTTCATCCTGTCACAACCACCTACGCAATATCTCCAAAATTCGTCCTTTTCTGAGTGCTGAAACTACTAAACAGCTAATCCATTCCCTAGTAATTTCCCGGCTTGACTACTGTAACAACCTACTAACTGGCCTTCCTCTCTCCTGCCAATCCATCCTAAATGCCTCTGCTAGGCTAATCCACCTCTCCCGACGCTCTGTATCTGCCGCACCCCTCTGTGAGTTCCTTCACTGGCTCCCCATTCACAGCAGAATTAAATTCAAAATTCTCACTCTGACCTACAAAGCCCTTACCAATGCAGCCCCCCATACCTGTCCTCACTCATCAACAAATATACTCCAGCCCGTCCCCTAAGATCCAACAACGATCTACTCCTTGCCTCTTCTATCATCACCTCCTCTCATGCTAGACTACAGGACTTCTCTCGTGTGGCACCAACCCTCTGGAACACACTTCCTCGAGCTTTCAGACTTTCCCCCAACCTCTCCTCCTTTAAACGCTCCCTAAAGACCTTCTTGTTCAGGGAAGCCTATAACCAAATCAGTAACTAATGAATTCCACTTGCCTAATAGTTGCCCTCATCTAACTTCACACTAACATCATTCCCACCTTTGCAGTCCCCACCTCCTGTTTCTCACCCTCCTACCCATTTAGATTGTAAGTTCCCACGGGAACAGGGCTCCCAATTCCTCCTGTATTTGTTTGTTAAATTTTGTCTGGTGTCTCATATTGTACTGTCCTTTTATCTTTGTTACCTATGAACAGCGCTGCGGAATCTGTTGGCCCTTTATAAATAAAGAATAATAATAATAATTATGAGGGTTGTGAGTTTTATTATGGCAGAGGTGCTGGGTTCAGTCTGACCTAAGAAGTTTTGCACTTGGCACTCTGGAGAAGGGGGTGAAAAATGTTCCCGCTCTCAGCACTTGGCACGTAATCTGCATCTTTACTTCACTGCCTCTGAGCTCCACGGCATGCAGCAGGTCTTAATTTCTTTGCTGCACCTGCTTCTAGTACCGGAGAGGGAGCACTTTGTTAGTTTTATTTGGATTACCATGTCTCTCATGCAAATTTTTGGGAAACGTTATGTTAGATTTTTGCAAAAATATATGTATTGTTCTGTTTACTATCTTTGGCTCCATCAACACTAAGGTATCTGCAGCCCATACTTGACTTGAGTTTACCTTGTTACTCAAGCTTTCATTTTATTCTGCTCCTTTGTAAACCCTAACTTCAAAAACAATCCTATTCTTATTTTTATTAAAGTTGTTGGTACATTTGGTACTAGAGTATTTTGCATAGCTGGTAGTACAATTTATATTTTGCTGTGCAATAGAATACATCTTGTTTTTATGACTACTATCAGTGTTATGCCATATATTTTATAATATGAGTGTTTTTGCCATACATTTTACATCTCATTAATTGTCAGTTGCTATTTGCAAATATTTGCTCGCATTATATGTTTTTTAAGATTTTTTATCTTAGGGAGACGTCCCTACATTTTATTTCCATACATGTTTTTGTGTAATCTGTTTTACTTTGTTTATTAAATTTGAACATATATTTATATGGTGTGTATACTTTTAGCTTGTTAGCGCACTCTCTCTATCCTGAGGCTTAGGCTTCGTTATTGGTTATTAACTTGTGTCTGATACATGCAGAGATTGTATCTTTAGAGTAAGTGTTTAGCAATACCATCCTTTAGCGCGCACTAATCCACTTATTTAAATCTTTCTCTTTATTTATCTCTGATCTTTAGTGTGCTGCTTTGGACACCATATTTCACTTTATATTAATATATATTATTGTACACCACTGAACGACACTATGGAAGACCTTTTCGATTTTAGGGATAAAATCTACCTGGAACTAAACAGTGATAGTAAGTCCACTACACATAATAATCATTCTATTCCCAATTTATCAGATTTGATGAATGAACTAGAATCAGCTATGATAAAAGAGTTAAAACAAAAAATGGAGCTAGTATTCTTAAATAGGTACACAAATAAGGGTATTATCCCTAGAGGTTTACAGTTCAGTAAGAACTGTACCTTCACATTAAGTGATGAACTACAGGCAGAATGGACCGACACACTCAACACAGCCTCTAGGGGGCTCATAGAAATTTTAAAAAAATCCTGCAAAGAAACATTATTAACTATAGAGGCTAATATTTCTAGTCTGAAAGAAAAATTAAAGGGGTTGAAGGAGGAAACAGAATTCAAGGAAAAACAAAAAGTAATAATTAACAAATTAGATAATTTGAATAAAGATCTATTGAGATCAAAATGGGGTAAAATGGAAAGGGATATTAAGGATAATACTGTTAAAAGTACAGAAACACACAAAGAGATAGACCAGCAAAGTTCCACAAAACCTAACAATAGAAATAACAAAAAAGAAAACCCTTCCAGAAATTACAACAAACAATACCATTCTCAACATGTTAGCCATAAAAATAGCCATCCTAATTATAATCATAATCAGGAGAATACTAACAATTATTATAGACGTAACTATAACAATTACAGAAATCGAAATTATTGGAATTCTGAACACGACCGACAATATAATCAGGGATATCGAAATCGTTTTGATTATCAGAACCATGATAACGGATATCGGACTAATAATTATGGCTACCATCATAGCAATTCCAATCGTGATTATGGAATCAATCGGAATGATTGCGAATATCCCAGACACAGAAATATCTACAAACCGAGAGACATGAGACAAACTATTAGGGAATTTATAACACCTACACAAAATAGGTTTCTCCCCCTGAGAGAAGATTTGACAAATTCAGAAAAAACCAGAGCAGACATTAAATCGCCTTTTTTAGGCCACAGCCCTCTAAAGGAGGGCTTCTCAAAAAATTTACAAAAAAAAAGAAGCAGAACAGGTACAAAGAAGAAAAAGAAACTTATAGGAAGAAGAGGAGGAGGAAGGTCTAAATGACCCAAAAAGATTGAGGTAGATAATAATAACAAGAAGAGTGGGATTTTTAATTTAAGTAAAGTCAATCTGACAACAGAACAGGAGAAACTACTTAATTTAGGCCTTTCTTGTGCACCTACTACTAGGATGAGTAAGTTCAACACCCATATACATATCAAGAAATTTGTTAGAAATCTAACCCTGAAACGCTTTTTCATGAAAAACCCATTAGAAAAACAGAGTACCGTTTCCAATAATGTGTTGGAAAAATACCAACATACGGATTTAAAACCTAAATCGCGCTTTTATCCAGCTTCTTCAAAGGGTAACTATCTTGATACCTTTGAGAAAATAGTCTTAAACGATATTAAAAAATGTGAGCTACCTCATATTAGGAAACAAAATATTAATAAGAAAGAAAGAGAGATACTAACAAAAATGCAGAAAGACTTAGAGGTGACCATAAAGCCGGCGGATAAGGGTGGGGGGGTTGTAATAATGGATACTGACAAATATATGGCTGAGGCATTTAGGTTATTAAATGATAAGAAAACATATGAAGTATTACCAATGAATCCAACAGATAAATATATTAAAATACTAAATAAAATTCTTACTGAAGGGAAATCTGAAGGACTTCTTAATGAACGTGAATTAAATTATCTGACACCTAAACATTCCAAAATCCCCATCTTTTATTTCCTCCCCAAAGTGCATAAATGTCTTATTCAATATATATTAGAACATAACTTTTTCTCTTTTGACAGTAAATTTTACAGACAGATAGAGGGCACAGCCATGGCCACGAGGTTCGCACCGAGTTATGCCAATTTATTTATGGGGTTCTGGGAAGAAGAATTCTTCAATAATGACCCTCTCGGTGCGAACCTTGTGCTCTATAAGCGCTATATAGATGATTTGTTTCTAATATGGAAAGGTCCTGAGAACGAATTAATTAAACTCTTTGAGAGGATGAATTCCAATAACTATGGCCTCAAATTCATGTCATTATAGTCAAACTAAGGTCAATTTCCTCGACCTGGAAATTATGGCAATTAAAGATAAATTAGAGACTAAGACCCATTTTAAACCAGTCGATTGTAATAATCTGATCCATGCAGAGAGTTGCCATCTGAAAATCTGGAAGGATAACATCCCTTATGGACAAACGCTACGCATTAAAAGGAATTGCTCAAGAATAGAAGACTTTGAGAATCAGGTCACTCTAATAGCAAAAAAATTTGAGGATAGGGGATATGAGAAAGTTAAAATTGAAAATGCTATTTCCAAAGCACGTTTAACTAATAGAAATGAACTTTTAGAGTATAAAACTAAAAAGAGAGAAGAGAACGGCCTAATTAATGTTCCCCTTATCACGAATTACAGTGTAGATCATAATATAATCAAAAAGATAATAAAGAAACACTGGCCCCTCTTAAAAGAAGACAATATAATTGGGAAACATCTGGCAGACAAACCAACTTTTATTTTTAGAAGAGCGAACAATTTTAAAATGCAGCTAGCTCCCAGTGAACTGAAAAGGAACAAAAATTCAATTCAGAAAAACTTAGAGGGTAAAATACCAGTAGGTTTTTTTCCCTGTTATACGTGTAAGGCCTGCAAACACAGCTCTAAACTGAAGACTTTAAAAATAAACAGTTCAGAAACTAATTTTCAAATTAAAGATTTAATTAGGTGCAATCATAAAAATATTATTTATGCATTAAAATGTACATGTAATCTTTTTTATTTTGGTGAAACCACTAGATCCCTAAAGGACAGAATTAGGGAACACCTGTTGTGTATAGAAAAGGGTAGGGATGACACTTCACTCTATAAACATTTTAAAGAAAAACATCACAGGGACACTAAAGCACTTAATTTCTGGGGGATCAAAAAAGTTAAAGGACATTGGAGAGGAGGTAATAAAGAAAAAACACTTTTAATACAAGAGGCTGAATTGATTTACAAATATGACACTTTATTTCCAAAGGGCCTCAATTCAGAACTGGACCTTTCCCCATTTTTATTTGAATAGATTTGTCCAGTAGCACTTTATATTCACATGCACAGGCACTTTACATACTTTTAATTATTTTTCATAGGTTCACAATCTGTGTATTGTCAATGCACTTTCATCTATATATTCATTCACTTATTTATAAGATATCATGCATTTATTTATTTTTATAACATGTTGCAAATATATCTTCATAATATATATGTTCGCTCAAGGTAGATACTCCTTAAGTTCCTAAAAATTTTTTTAGCTTATAATTATATTTAGAATGAGCAATTCATTAAAATCAGTATGGCTTTTTGTTATAACACAGCTGCTAGTGATTATGTAATGCATAGACAGCTCTTTTATTTTACGTTTTTTTTTTTATATAATTTGGAATTAAACAAGCACAAAGAATCTATAATGACTCATTCAAGTATATACCACCTTAATTGCCTAGAGGGTGTTACCTTAGCAACTAAAGGAAAGAGATTTCAAAGGTAAAAGTAACAAAGATACCACCTTAACTACCTGGAGGGTGTTACCTTTACAACTGAATGCATTAACCAATTACAAACGAATGGATCACTTTAAAAGGCTCTCAGCTACCTGTCACATGCATCTTGATAAAGCCCAAGGGAGGGCGAAACGCGTCGCTTGCATCTGTGACACTGTGACACTGTGACTTTGAAACACTAAGGGATACCTCAGTACAGTCTGTACTGCAACTTTAACCCGGGTTACCAGCTTCTTTGTATATCCCAAGGTAAGGGAGAACTTGTGCCCTACCAGTCTAACGGATCAACGAATATATCCACAGCAGTCAAGTCTGCTCTCGCAGCAAGTTTCCATCAGCATACAGCAATCAGCTGTTTTCTCTTCCACGCTGCTGGAGCGGCAATCCATAACCTGAGAAGAGCGGTTGAGAAGTTTGTGACGTCAGACGCCGACTCACATGTGCAGAGGTCTGCACACTTCTATCTCCAGGAACGGCAGTCACTATAGCCGCGGTCCAAGCTTTGACTGAAGGATTTCCTTTCCTCGGTAACACCCTCTGAACACTCTCTTGACTCACGGTACAGTACATTGTATCTATTTGTGGTACAAGTTTGTTACGAATCTAAGCCGTAATGCTACAATACTGATGCTCATTTGCATACGGCCATCTGCACTGTGACTATACATATGAACTTGGTGCTTGTCTTTATTAATATTCCTTGTTTTTATGACTACTATCAGTGTTATGCCATATATTTTATAATATGAGTGTTTTTGCCATACATTTTACATCTCATTAATTGTCAGTTGCTATTTGCAAATATTTGCTCGCATTATATGTTTTTTAAGATTTTTTATCTTAGGGAGACGTCCCTACATTTTATTTCCATACATGCTTTTGTGTAATCTGTTTTACTTTGTTTATTAAATTTGAACATATCTTTATATGGTGTGTATACTTTTAGCTTGTTAGCGCACTCTCTCTATCCTGAGGCTTAGGCTTCATTATTGGTTATTAACTTGTGTCTGATACATGCAGAGATTGTATCTTTAGAGTAAGTGTTTAGCAATACCATCCTTTAGCGCGCACTAATCCACTTATTTAAATCTTTCTCAATAGAATACATCTACTTGTGAAGGAATACTACAGTATTTTGCATAACTGATAATACAATTAATATTTTGCTGTACAATAGAATATATCTACTTGTGAATATATACTACAGTATTTTGCACAACTGGTACTACGAGTTTTATATTGCTGTGCAATAGAATACATTTTCTTGTGAGGGAATACTACAGTATTTTACATAACTGGTCCGTAAACCCCCATCTGAATAACCCACGAGCTGCCACTGTATATATAAATACATATATATATATATATATATATATATATATATATATATATACTGTATATATATATATATATATATATATATACATACAGCTCTAGAAAAAAATAACAGACCACTACCAAATATTAGGTTTCTCTGTTTTTGCTATTTGTAGGTATGTGTTTCTGTAAAATTACATTATTATTATTTATTCTATAAACTGCTGAGAATATTTCAAATAAAAATATTGTCATTTAGAGCAGTTATTTGCAGAAAATTGCAACAACAAAAAATGCAGTGTTTTCAGACCTCAAATAATGCAAAGAAAACAAGTTCATATTAATTTTTAAACAACACAATACTAATGTTTTAAAGTAGCAAGAGTTCAGAAATCAATATTTGGTGGAATAACCCTGATTTTCAATCACACCTTTCAATACTCAGAGTTGGGGAACATTGTCAGAGCAGAAAGAAGCAAGCTGTAGCCAAGCAAACCTACTTCTCTTCTCTCATATCTACTCTTTCCACAAACCCTAAACGACTCTTCTCCACCGTTAACTCTCTCCTCTACCCACCTACTCTATCCCCTCCATCTGTCTTTAGTGCTCACTACTTTCTAAACAAAACACATACTATCCGAAGCAACATCCCAACACCAACCTGCAATCTTCCAACTCCAGGCCCAGTTACTCCTGCCACCCTCCGCATCTTCCATCCAGCCACTGTTTCTTCACTACTATCTTCCTCATGTCTCACTACCTGCCCGCTCGACCCTATCCCTTTCCTTCTAATACCATCCCTGTCTTCCACCCTCACTCCTGCTCTTACTCACATCTTCAACCTACCTCTCTATACCGGTTCATTCCAATCTTCTTTTAAATATGCAAAGGTCACTCCCATACTTAAAAAAACCCTCCCTTGACCCTAATTCTCCTGAAAGCTACCACCCCATATCACTGCTTCCACTAACATCAAAACTCCCCGAAAAACTATAAAAGAGAAAAAAGAAGAAAGCGCTTCATAGGGTAGACCAGTCGATATCAGTAGAAATACACAAGCAGAGGGAGGAAATCTACTCACATAGAGGAAAGCACTATAATATGCACTATAGGCAGGCTGGGTCCTCAAAATCGCCCGACAGACTCAATCTCAACGGCACTCACAGGATACAGCAGAGATATGCTGGAAAAAGGCCCCTCACAGCGGCAATACGAAATTAGCAAGGCTAATTCACCTTTCTCATCGCTCTGTATATGCTGCACCTCTCTGCGAGTCCCTTTTTTGGCTCCCCATTCACAGCAGAATTAAATTCAAAATCCTCACCCTTACATACAAAGCTCTCACCAATGCCGCTCCCCACTATCTATCCTCTCTAGTCAACAAGTATACTCTAGCCGGCCCACAAAGATCCAACAATGACCTGCTCCTTTCATCTTCGACTATCACCTCGTCCCATGCTAGACTACAGGACTTCTGTTGTGCAGCACCTCCCCTCTGGAACACTCTACCTCGTGCTGTCAGGCTTTCCCCTAATCTTTCTTCATTTAAATGCTCTGTGAAGACTTTTTTGTTCAGAGAAGCCAACCACCCGACTCAGTAATAAATTAATTCCACTCACCTAACATTTTCCTCATCTAACTCTGTATTAAAGGGACAGTCTACACCAGAATTCTTATTGTTTTAAAAGATAGATAATCCCTTTATTACCCATTTCCCAGTTTTGCATAACCAACACAGTTATAATAATATACTTTTAACCTCAGTGATTATCTTGTATCTAAGCCTCTGCAAACTGCCCCTTTTTTCAGTTCTTTTGACAGACTTGCAGTCTAGCCAATCAGTGCCTGCTCCCAGATTACTTCACGTGCACGAGCACAGTGTTATCTATATGAAATATGTGAACTAACACCCTCTAGTGGTGAAAAACTTTTAAAATGCAATCTGAAAGAGGTGGGCTTCAAGGTCTAAGAAATTAGCATATGAACCTCCTAGGTTAAGCTTTCAACTAAGAATACCAAGAGAACAATGCAAAATTGGTGATAAAAGTAAATTGGAAAATTGTTTAAAATTACATGCTCTATCTGAATCATGAAAGTTTATTTTGGCCTAGACTGTCCCTTTAACATCTTGCTCACTCTTGCAGTCCTCACCTCTTGTTTCTCAAACTCCTACCCTTCTAGATTGTAAGTTCCCACAGGAATAGGGCCCTCAATTCCTCCTGTATGTGTTTGTTAATTTTTGTCTTGTCTCTTACAAGTTTTATATCATTGTCTTATCTAAATGAATAGTATGCATGGACAGCGCCGAGGAATATGTTGCCGCTTTATAAATAAAGTACAATAATAATAATAAAAAATATATTCTCCACAGAAAATTTTGCCAGCTGGGTAGCATTATAAAGTTGCATAATGAAGTAGCCAGGTGGGAGCAGTGTTCGATTTTCTAATATTATAATATTTTCTGCTATCCAAAGCACAACTTAATCACATCATTTAAAGGGACAGTCAAGTCCAAAAGAAAACTTTCATGATTCAAATAGGGCATGGCATTTTAAACAACTTACCAAATTAACTTTTATCACCAATTTTGCTTTGTTCTCTTGGTATTCTTAGTTGAATGCTAAACCTAGGAGGTTCATATGCTAATTTCCTAGACCTTTAAGGCCGCTTCTAATCTAAATGCATTTTGACAGTTTTTTCACCACTAGAGGGCGTTAGTTCATGTATTTCATATAAATAACATTGAGCTCATGCACGTGAATTTACAGAGGAGTGAGCACTGATTGGCTAAAATCCAAGTCAGACAAAATAACTGAAATAAGGGGGCAGTCTGCAGAGGCATAGATACAAGGTAATTACAGAGGAAAAACATGTATTATTATAACTGTGTTTGTTATGCAAAACTGAGGAATGGGTAATTAAGGGATTATCTATCTTTTAAAACAACAACAATTCTGGTTTTGACTGTCCCTTTAACATAAATGTAGAAACCCACTAGTTGGGCGAACTCTTCCTCAATTCAGGGCCTTAAAAAAAGTGCTAGCAGCCACTAAATCTATAAACTCAGAATTAAATAGAGAATACTTTGAATATAATTTATAGAAGTCAAAGAATGACCACGCTGCACTCAGAAATCCCTTGAAAAAAATGCCAAATCATTTATCTACACCATATCCTCCACACCACATGACACATAAATGAATACAAATAGTAAAAACACAATTCCTGACAATGGTTATAACAAGCCTTATAACGTTAACTTGTATATATGTGTAAATCCCAGCTGTTCCAGGGGCTCTTAGTGCATCCGCACGCTCCTCTCAAGCTGCATTTGTATTAAAACAACAGGCTATAAGCAGACCAGCAGTCCTCAGTGTAAAACTCAGTGCCAACTTCCAATAGACAACATATTGAGCACTTAGTGGTAAATCACGCTCCTTTCTTTGTGTATATTCTTTCACAGCTATACGGATTGCTGTTTAAGGCTTTTTTAATACAGTTAAATCCCAAACAAATCAAAGATATCCAAGCATAGCAATCCACAGATTAACAATTATGAAGCAGGTTGCATTGCAATACTTCCACATATGTGGTCTCCTCCAGTCAGGTATTGCCTTCTTTTCAAGTCACTTGGGTCCGTTGTTGTTTGCTGGCTACATAGTAAGAATCAGTAAAAGGTGGAGTAAGAAAAGAGAGCGATGGGAAGCTAATACTTAAATGGGGTGGTCACAGGAGATTTATGTACCTCTTTCTGGTCAGATATATAGATCTTAATTATATATATATATATATATATATATATATATATATATATATATATATATATATATATATATATATATATATATATATACAGGGAGTGCAGAATTATTAGGCAAGTTGTATTTTTGAGGATTAATTTTATTATTGAACAACAACCATGTTCTCAATGAACCCAAAAAAACTCATTAATATCAAAGCTGAATAGTTTTGGAAGTAGTTTTTAGTTTGTTTTTAGTTATAGCTATTTTAGAGGGATATCTGTGTGTGCAGGTGACTATTACTGTGCATAATTATTAGGCAACTTAACAAAAAACAAATATATACCCATTTCAATTATTTATTTTTGCCAGTGAAACCAATATAACATCTCAACATTCCCAAATATACATTTCTGACATTCAAAAACAAAACAAAAACAAATCAGTGACCAATATAGCCACCTTTCTTTGCAAGGACACTCAAAAGCCTGCCATCCATGGATTCTGTCAGTGTTTTGATCTGTTCACCATTAACATTGCGTGCAGCAGCAACCACAGCCTCCCAGACACTGTTCAGAGAGGTGTACTGTTTTCCCTCCTTGTAAATCTCACATTTGATGATGGACCACAGGTTCTCAATGGGGTTCAGATCAGGTGAACAAGGAGGCCATGTCATTAGATTTTCTTCTTTTATACCCTTTCTTGCCAGCCACGCTGTGGAGTACTTGGACGCGTGTGATGGAGCATTGTCCTGCATGAAAATCATGTTTTTCTTGAAGGATGCAGACTTCTTCCTGTACCACTGCTTGAAGAAGGTGTCTTCCAGAAACTGGCAGTAGGACTGGGAGTTGAGCTTGACTCCATCCTCAACCCGAAAAGGCCCCACAAGCTCATCTTTGATGATACCAGCCCAAACCAGTACTCCACCTCCACCTTGCTGGCGTCTGAGTCGGACTGGAGCTCTCTGCCCTTTACCAATCCAGCCACGGGCCCATCCATCTGGCCCATCAAGACTCACTCTCATTTCATCAGTCCATAAAACCTTAGAAAAATCAGTCTTGAGATATTTCTTGGCCCAGTCTTGACGTTTCAGCTTGTGTGTCTTGTTCAGTGGTGGTCGTCTTTCAGCCTTTCTTACCTTGGCCATGTCTCTGAGTATTGCACACCTTGTGCTTTTGGGCACTCCAGTGATGTTGCAGCTCTGAAATATGGCCAAACTGGTGGCAAGTGGCATCTTGGCAGCTGCACGCTTGACTTTTCTCAGTTCATGGGCAGTTATTTTGCGCCTTGGTTTTTCCACACGCTTCTTGCGACCCTGTTGACTATTTTGAATGAAACGCTTGATTGTTCGATGATCACGCTTCAGAAGCTTTGCAATTTTAAGAGTGCTGCATCCCTCTGCAAGATATCTCACTATTTTTGACTTTTCTGAGCCTGTCAAGTCCTTCTTTTGACCCATTTTGCCAAAGGAAAGGAAGTTGCCTAATAATTATGCACACCTGATATAGGGTGTTGATGTCATTAGACCACACCCCTTCTCATTACAGAGATGCACATCACCTAATATGCTTAATTGGTAGTAGGCTTTCAAGCCTATACAGCTTGGAGTAAGACAACATGCATAAAGAGGATGATGTGGTCAAAATACTCATTTGCCTAATAATTCTGCACTCCCTGTATGTGTGTGAAGATTATTGTGAAAAATTATTGTGACTGATAATAAAGTGAAGGTGAAACAGATTTCTAATAAAACATTTTTATTAGATGTTGTAGCAAACAATATATAGTGGAATCACATAGAAACAATCACAAAATGAAGCAATAATTCATTCAGTTAATAAATTGTATTTCATACAGTTAATAAGTTGTAGAAATTGTTCATGGGACTATTGTCCAAACATACATATGTGTTTTTAAGAAGGTACCTTCAATAAATACATAAGAACTTATAAAACGAAATGTATAAAAAGAAAATACAGGTTGGCCAACCTTTAAAAACAATTGTCCGCTTTTCCATGTAAAGCAGCACTTATCTGATTCATTTTTTTATATAAAACACTATAGTGTATTTGGAGTTCATGTAGAACTAATAATGGTCAGAGTAACACTCTAAATTTGTGGAACGCTTTCAGTGGTGAAGGTCATAGTAGAGTTTTAGACAGTTTTAAGTGTCAGGGTGAAGTTACCTAATTGCTTGCTGACCAATGCCGTTAATGTGCTATAAATGGCTTTGGTATGAATCCGGTTTAAAGGTACAGGAGATGTGGTAGATGTGGTTATAGATATCTAACCTTAGTATCCCTTGGTTTTCTGTGAACTCACAGCTACAATCCTGTTTAGGATGTGAGAATAGAGGGTTCAGGGTTTCTAATCCGCCCTCCGTCCAGGTGATTTAATTCTCCTTCAGAGTATCCGTACTCCAAAACTGGATCTTTGTTTGAATTGATTGCAGGTCTTCAGGGTTCAGAGATCGCCCTTAGTCAGATCCTCCTTTAGTCAGTGGTGGCCTTTATGGAGTTTTGACTTTTCCCTTGGTTCGTCTTTAGATAACAGGTCCTTATTTCAGCTTTTGCCAGTCTTTGAGCTTTTGCCAGTCTTTGAGCAGCTCGATACAGCGTGTATCAGTGTTTGGCGTGTTTGTGCTCTCACTTCCTGTTGGCATGTCTGCCTTGATACTTCTGCTCTGCGGCAATACTGGATAATAGTCGAGACTCAGGAACAGGATAATGCAACGGGTTTCAGCTGTGATAGTCAGCCTTTCTCAAGCATATCGGTCTGAGTGTTTCAGATGCCCTTAAATCATTTTCTCCTAATTATGTCCTAGACCATTAATTGGGCTTAGATTGAAAAACAATAGACAACATATTGAGCACTTAGTGGTAAATCACGCTCCTTTCTTTGTGTATATTCTTTCACAGCTATACGGATTGCTGTTTAAGGCTTTTTTAATACAGTTAAATCCCAAACAAATCAAAGATATCCAAGCATAGCAATCCACAGATTAACAATTATGAAGCAGGTTGCATTGCAATACTTCCACATATGTGGTCTCCTCCAGTCAGGTATTGCCTTCTTTTCAAGTCACTTGGGTCCGTTGTTGTTTGCTGGCTACATAGTAAGAATCAGTAAAAGGTGGAGTAAGAAAAGAGAGCGATGGGAAGCTAATACTTAAATGGGGTGGTCACAGGAGATTTATGTACCTCTTTCTGGTCAGATATATAGATCTTAATTATATATATATATATATATATATATATATATATATATATATATATATATATATATATATATATATATATATATATACAGGGAGTGCAGAATTATTAGGCAAGTTGTATTTTTGAGGATTAATTTTATTATTGAACAACAACCATGTTCTCAATGAACCCAAAAAAACTCATTAATATCAAAGCTGAATAGTTTTGGAAGTAGTTTTTAGTTTGTTTTTAGTTATAGCTATTTTAGAGGGATATCTGTGTGTGCAGGTGACTATTACTGTGCATAATTATTAGGCAACTTAACAAAAAACAAATATATACCCATTTCAATTATTTATTTTTGCCAGTGAAACCAATATAACATCTCAACATTCCCAAATATACATTTCTGACATTCAAAAACAAAACAAAAACAAATCAGTGACCAATATAGCCACCTTTCTTTGCAAGGACACTCAAAAGCCTGCCATCCATGGATTCTGTCAGTGTTTTGATCTGTTCACCATTAACATTGCGTGCAGCAGCAACCACAGCCTCCCAGACACTGTTCAGAGAGGTGTACTGTTTTCCCTCCTTGTAAATCTCACATTTGATGATGGACCACAGGTTCTCAATGGGGTTCAGATCAGGTGAACAAGGAGGCCATGTCATTAGATTTTCTTCTTTTATACCCTTTCTTGCCAGCCACGCTGTGGAGTACTTGGACGCGTGTGATGGAGCATTGTCCTGCATGAAAATCATGTTTTTCTTGAAGGATGCAGACTTCTTCCTGTACCACTGCTTGAAGAAGGTGTCTTCCAGAAACTGGCAGTAGGACTGGGAGTTGAGCTTGACTCCATCCTCAACCCGAAAAGGCCCCACAAGCTCATCTTTGATGATACCAGCCCAAACCAGTACTCCACCTCCACCTTGCTGGCGTCTGAGTCGGACTGGAGCTCTCTGCCCTTTACCAATCCAGCCACGGGCCCATCCATCTGGCCCATCAAGACTCACTCTCATTTCATCAGTCCATAAAACCTTAGAAAAATCAGTCTTGAGATATTTCTTGGCCCAGTCTTGACGTTTCAGCTTGTGTGTCTTGTTCAGTGGTGGTCGTCTTTCAGCCTTTCTTACCTTGGCCATGTCTCTGAGTATTGCACACCTTGTGCTTTTGGGCACTCCAGTGATGTTGCAGCTCTGAAATATGGCCAAACTGGTGGCAAGTGGCATCTTGGCAGCTGCACGCTTGACTTTTCTCAGTTCATGGGCAGTTATTTTGCGCCTTGGTTTTTCCACACGCTTCTTGCGACCCTGTTGACTATTTTGAATGAAACGCTTGATTGTTCGATGATCACGCTTCAGAAGCTTTGCAATTTTAAGAGTGCTGCATCCCTCTGCAAGATATCTCACTATTTTTGACTTTTCTGAGCCTGTCAAGTCCTTCTTTTGACCCATTTTGCCAAAGGAAAGGAAGTTGCCTAATAATTATGCACACCTGATATAGGGTGTTGATGTCATTAGACCACACCCCTTCTCATTACAGAGATGCACATCACCTAATATGCTTAATTGGTAGTAGGCTTTCAAGCCTATACAGCTTGGAGTAAGACAACATGCATAAAGAGGATGATGTGGTCAAAATACTCATTTGCCTAATAATTCTGCACTCCCTGTATGTGTGTGAAGATTATTGTGAAAAATTATTGTGACTGATAATAAAGTGAAGGTGAAACAGATTTCTAATAAAACATTTTTATTAGATGTTGTAGCAAACAATATATAGTGGAATCACATAGAAACAATCACAAAATGAAGCAATAATTCATTCAGTTAATAAATTGTATTTCATACAGTTAATAAGTTGTAGAAATTGTTCATGGGACTATTGTCCAAACATACATATGTGTTTTTAAGAAGGTACCTTCAATAAATACATAAGAACTTATAAAACGAAATGTATAAAAAGAAAATACAGGTTGGCCAACCTTTAAAAACAATTGTCCGCTTTTCCATGTAAAGCAGCACTTATCTGATTCATTTTTTTATATAAAACACTATAGTGTATTTGGAGTTCATGTAGAACTAATAATGGTCAGAGTAACACTCTAAATTTGTGGAACGCTTTCAGTGGTGAAGGTCATAGTAGAGTTTTAGACAGTTTTAAGTGTCAGGGTGAAGTTACCTAATTGCTTGCTGACCAATGCCGTTAATGTGCTATAAATGGCTTTGGTATGAATCCGGTTTAAAGGTACAGGAGATGTGGTAGATGTGGTTATAGATATCTAACCTTAGTATCCCTTGGTTTTCTGTGAACTCACAGCTACAATCCTGTTTAGGATGTGAGAATAGAGGGTTCAGGGTTTCTAATCCGCCCTCCGTCCAGGTGATTTAATTCTCCTTCAGAGTATCCGTACTCCAAAACTGGATCTTTGTTTGAATTGATTGCAGGTCTTCAGGGTTCAGAGATCGCCCTTAGTCAGATCCTCCTTTAGTCAGTGGTGGCCTTTATGGAGTTTTGACTTTTCCCTTGGTTCGTCTTTAGATAACAGGTCCTTATTTCAGCTTTTGCCAGTCTTTGAGCTTTTGCCAGTCTTTGAGCAGCTCGATACAGCGTGTATCAGTGTTTGGCGTGTTTGTGCTCTCACTTCCTGTTGGCATGTCTGCCTTGATACTTCTGCTCTGCGGCAATACTGGATAATAGTCGAGACTCAGGAACAGGATAATGCAACGGGTTTCAGCTGTGATAGTCAGCCTTTCTCAAGCATATCGGTCTGAGTGTTTCAGATGCCCTTAAATCATTTTCTCCTAATTATGTCCTAGACCATTAATTGGGCTTAGATTGAAAAACTGGTGTTACTGATAACATAGTGTAAATTTTTGCACAACAGTGTCTATTTCAAAGAATTTTTGTGCCTCCATGGATATTGTCCATCTTTTACTTTGTTGATTTATTAGTGAATCAGGAACGCTAAATGTTAGATGCTGGTTCCACTGTCACAAAACATACTGTAACACGTTTTTCCCCTCCCCTTCACTGGGCTGGCTTATGGGGCTTCAACAGATGAATTTTTTTATAAGGGATTTCTGAGTGCAGTATGGTCATTCTTTGACTTCTACAAATTATATTAGAAGTATTCTCTTTTTAATTATGTGATTATGTGTTTATTTAACATAAATGAATTTAATAATAATTTGTGGAATAAAAAGTTAACATTTTTATTATTAGCCAATTTTAGCTTAATATTGGCAAAAACATTAGCCAGGGAGTCAATAAAATCAGTCGGGTGATGCACCCACTAAAAAGGTTCTGGGGAGAACATTGAATATTTCTTTATCTATAGTATATATATATTTATATGTATATGTATATATAAATATATATATATATATATATATACATATATATATATATATATATATATATATATATATACAGGTAGCCCTCAGTTTCCCCTGGGGTTAGGTTCCAGAAGGAATGGTTGTAAATCAAAACCGTTGTAAATTGAAACCCAGTTTTTTAATGTAAGTCAATGGGAAGTGAGGGAGTTAGGTTCCAGGCCCCTCTCAAAATTGACATAAGTAACCTATAATACATTATTTTTAAAGCTTTGAAATGAAGACTATAAATGCTAAACAACATTATAAACAGTATCAAATATTCACACAACACAGAATATATCATCAAACTAAGTTTAATGAACAAAAAACATTTTTTACTTGCATTTTTCTGCAAACAAAGCAGTAAGGTCTCTGCATTGAAACACTTAGAATATTCAGCTATCCTTCACGTGCACTTGCAGAGAAAAATGATAACACAAAAACAGTGATAGCTTTTACAAGAAGCATTTTTAACAATACATGTATATTGCAAACATGCTTCTATTAAATTATGTAATTCATCCATGTGCATTTAAATTTTGACTGGAATATCCCTGTAAGTGTTTTTATTAAGTCAGCAACAGCAAAACCTGGAAAGGCCAGCAAGCAAAGGTGTAACTAGAAACCACAGGGCCCAGGTGCAAGAATCTAAGAAGGGCCCCCTCCACCCCCACCCCACCCCCAAAAGGTGAATTTGATACATATCCTTTTTTTTTTACATTTAAAGTGAAGGTAAACTTACCTTTATGTTGATCCATTATCTAATTTTTTTTACAAAATCAATATGAGCTTCATTCGTGATTTGTTATAAATATAATAAAAATAAAGTTATTGTCATTATTCATCCATTTGTGAATGTACACTAATTACAACACATAAATTTTTATTTTTTTTGGCTGTCAATCACATTTCTGGATCAGCCAACTGAAATTCTGGCCATTAGGCAGCCATCAGTGTACGTCATCTGCCTACTTGACCCTGTGCGCATGCGCTATTGTGTGAGCCTTCATCTCGGCATCCATGCTCGCTCCCAATTCGCACATGCGTATTGGCACAAACTAAGAATCCCCCATCAGACATCATCGCCTTGTTAGCAACTTATCCGATACTATTGAAAGAGTTCAATGTATGGTATTGTTCTTAGAAATTATCAATACATTTTTCATTTGTGATCGGCTTTGCAGATTAGCACGTGTGCACAAGATAGTGAAATCACCGATTGGCGCAAGCGCTGTTTCAAGGAACCTTGTGACCACACTTTAGGCAGACGTAGAAAGCGGGTGGGACCACTCTATACGTCAAACCTAAGGAGAGCAGGAAGTAGTGTGTGGGAGTAGAACATTGCAACGGTAGGTAGTTAGAGTTATAGCAAAAATAGAGATAAAACACCCGTCCCTTAAAATACAGAACACTTATAAGTTACACATGCTGCAGGGTGTGCAGGGAGGAATATGAATAGTGCTGTCCAGAAACACAATACATGTTTCTCCCTGCACACCCTGCAGCATGTGTAACTCATAAGTGTCCAGGAAAACATGGCTGAGGTGGCAAACCTAAATGTATATAGTGATACTGTATAGTGACACTGTTTACCCCCTGCCCCCCATGCTGTAGTAACAAGTTCTGTAATTTGCTGGTTCCACAAACATACACACATGCATGCATAAATACACACACAGTCACATACATACATACATACACACACATAAACACCAATAGTTTTTTTTTTTTTAAGCTGGACCCCACCCTCAGGGGCACAGTCGCAGTTGCAACCTCTGCACCCCCTGTAGTTTCGCCCCTGCCTGCAAGCCAAAAGTGTCAATTTTAGTGGAAGACCGGTGATGATCTGGGGGTGCTTCAGCAAGGCTGGAATCAGGCAGATTTATCTTTGTGAAGGATATCAACAATATTTGCATTAACATGCTAGTGTGGGCATCTACAAGGTAGCAGCAAGAGTGTAGTAATGTGTAATTGTTTAAACACAGATCTTCTGGATTTGCATTTATTGAAAGAGACCTTAACTCATCTCTTTGAAACACAGAGGGACGTGTGAAACTTCATCGGAAATTAAAATGTCACCTCTTTAAACTAAAAATATCACATGGTCTGTTTTAAAAGCCCAGTTTAGACACTCAGGGGCTGATTTATTAAGGGCTGAATGGCCCTGAATGCCGTTTCCGCACAAGCCTTCAGGTTCGCCGGAAACAGCAGTTAAGAAGCAGCAGTCTTAAGACCGCTGCTCCTTAACTCTTACGTCTCCTCTGAGGCTGTGGACATCAATCAGCCCGATCTCATATGATCAGGTTGATTGACACCCCCTACTGGCGGCCAATCGAATCTGCAGGGGGGGCATTGCACAAGCAGTTCACTTGAACTGCTTGTGCAATGCTAAATGCCGACAGCGTATGCTGTCGGCATTCAGCGATGTCGGGCGGACATGTCCGTCCGACTGTTAATAAATCGGCCCCCAAGTTTAAAGTAATAGATTAGGAAGACCCATCTCATCCAAAAATAAATATATACAAGCATGAGACCACTTATTTTAAAGAGAAACCCTCCTCTTTCAAGTAATAGATCAACATGGAACAGGATGCGATCTGGGATAATTGGAGACCCAGGTGCAATAAAAATCCAATTAAAGCACTTCGAGAGCAACTAAAACCTTTTTTTACCCTTTTTGTATATCAATACACAAATGCACATATTGTAATAAAAATAACTTTCTTTGTCATTTATATAGAAATAAAGTGTAAGATGTGTCTTTTTTATTGTCTAAATATATTAATAAAAAAAAAAAACTTGGTCTAGAATTATTATTATCATCTACATGTATAGAATAATATTATAAACACTTGAACATTAACTTATTTGGTCTATAGCACTAAGGGCATCGCTTCCTACAGTGCTATGTGTAAACAAGGATTTTGGTGATTGTGATCTTGGCAGGAGAACTGTTAGTGAATGTAAAAGCTGTTTGAGGCATCACTGTTTTAGTGTATTGCAGATCCCTGATATCTTGTTAATTAACTGTGCTACAGCTTCTGGAATGCTATTTCCCCTAATCCGTGTGTGGCTTTTCTCAAACTTAATCCTTGTGTGACTTTTCTTGACTCTGACGGTTTGCTCTATGCCTTGGTGTATTCCTGAGATCTGTTTCTGATTTCTTATTTTGACTTTAGTCGTTTTCGGCATGTCATGCTGATAACTTGTTACGTTTGCTACCAGCAGAGAATGTTCAATGAGAACCTCAGCAGCAAGAGACTGGCATATAATTGTGCAATGAAAGAAAAGGAAAGAGGGTAGTATTAAAAAGAATGAGAACACAGAGACTGTGTACATGCTTTCTATGTGGTGCTGACATTGTTTCATTAATTTGAGATATTTGGCTATTTACCTACCTCTAACTGTGTTGATTTCTGATCACTGCCTTTTGTATATTAGATTTAAAAAACATGGTTTCTCTTCTTCGTAAAACATCTCTTAAAGTGATAGTAAAGTTTCCAATTTGTATAATCAGATCTAGAATGGAAACAATATTTTAGATAGACATTTGTTCATCCATTCTAATGAAGATACGCTATAACTTACTTTTTAATATAGCAATACATTTTTAATATCCTGCTCTTTGGCTACCCACTTCAAAATTATAATTTTTTTGTGAGCTAATGGATTGAACTGTTCTCCAATTGGCACTCTAGCCACAAAAATAAATTGTTTGAGTGCCTTATGGCTAGAGCGCCAATTGGAGAACAGGTTAAACCATTAGTTCACAAAAAAATACTTTTGAAGTAGGCAATTTGCCTGCAATCAGGAACTCCAACAGAAGAGTGTACCTCAGAAGAAGTCAGCTGGAGACTAGAATATCCAGCATGCCCTCCTATAATGCCAACAACGTGGTGAGTTACCCACATGGGATATTTTGAGCTCGGCAATATATAACAGTACAGTGTACGCAATGAGATGCACTCCTTGAATTACAGGAATTCAAAAGGGAGGCTTTTATATTCACCAGAAACAACAACCTGGTTCAATCATTTGGTGACTGCGACATCTAGCCTGCATTCCATGCACTTTAGTTTTGGTAGCAAACCTCTATCTTAATGACTTCTCCAAAAGTTATTTGTGGGTAAATTTATCATGGTGCGGACAGACAAGATCTGCTATAGAGAATCATGTCTGCCACACATCGATAAATGCGGACAGCATACGCTGTCTGCATTTATCATTGCACCAGCAGTTCTTGTGAACTGCTAGTGCAATACCGCCCCCTGAAGATTCACAGCCAATCGGCCGCTAGCAGGTGGTGTTAATCAACCCAATCAGACTAATTGTTGTCTGCTGCCTCAGAGGTGGCGGACGAGTTAAGGAGGCGGAACTGAAGAGGAGTGGGTTGGAAGCAACATCCGCTGCTTCATAAATCGACCCCTTGGAGTCAGGTGTTTCAATTATAGAGATGAGATTAGAGTGTGCATTGTATAGGTGCCCTGCCCTTTAAATAAAGGCACAGAATGCCTGGTTAATGACAAATTTGTTTGTTTGTCAAAAAACGATTGGTTAGCGAGAGTCTTGCCTCAATCACAATTGACAAGAAGAAACATTATAGCGCAAAGCTGGAAAAGGTTACAAAAGCATTGCTTAAGACCCGGGGGGTTTTCATTCCATAGTAAGACAATTGTTTACATATGGAGAAAATCAGGAATGTTCCTAGGAGTGGGTGTCTTGCAAAGATCACTCAAAGAGCACAATGGGCAAACCTGAAAGAGGTGAGAAAGAACCCAAAGGTAACAGCAAAAGACATCCAGGAAACTCTACAAGCTGAGAGTCTTTGTTCATTTGTCCACTATCAGAAAATCACTAAACAAGGATGGTTTGCATGTGTAAAAACAATAAACCATTTTCCTGGCCGGGTCAGCGTCTTCACCAGCATCAGGCAGAGGACTGTTGATCCAGAACTGAAATCAATGGCTGAGAAGCCCAACTCACCACAAATCCTTACTGGGACACTAAAAGTTAAACACAGTAACCAAGCAGAAGCTAGGAGTAAGAGAGCAATGAGGCTAAACTTAGTAACTGAACCTTCCCTGGTACTTATATCAACACCTAAAAGCAAAAGAACAAATAAGTACTAGAATGTAACTAAAAATGTATTAATCTAAATGCCAAAGAAAAGCATAGCTTTGTAAAACTTTAGTCTTGCTATCCAGATGGAGACAAACTTGCATTGGTGATTTAAATGTAGATCTCTTGAGAGCAGAGGTATCCCAGATAATAAAGAACTGGTGATACAGGAAACAGCATCAATAGTGCAAATCACTATGCGCAGGTAGGGGATAAAGAAATTCAATATCAGATAGTCCTGGGCAATGCATAACAGGGAAACACAATACAAAATGATTAGACAAATGCCAAAAGCCAGCTAAAGTCAATACAGAGTCAGTCCAAACCAAGAGATTTCTACAAAAGTGAAGTCAGGGGAGGCCATATCAAGCCAGTATATCCAAATAACAAGTTGTAGTCAGAACACTAAATACACAAGCAGCATCATGCTGCAAACAGAGACCTTATAAAGACTACTATAATTAAGAAATAATCTTCTAGGCCTCCTTAAAGGTACAGCACGCCTTACTGCAGCAGGAACAGAAAGCACTCTCTTTGTGCCTGAAGTGCCTTTTATGACAGCATGGAAGATACAATGAAGGAAACCAATGCTGTCTAAAAAAAAAAACAATTCCGCACATCTCAAGTTTCTCAAGACCACCTGGATGTTCCGCAATGCTCCTGTAAAAATGTGCTGATTAAATAAAAGTTTAACTTTATGGCAAAAATGCACTAAACTATGTGTGGGGGGAAAGGGCACTGCACACCAACACTAAATCCTTATCCCAACTTTAAAGCATGATGGAGAGAGCATTATAGCTTGGTCTACTTTACTCCCCCAGGGCCTGGACGCCTTGCAATCATTGAGGGAACAATGAATTCAAAAGTGTATCAAGACATTTTAAAGGAGAATGTCAGGGCAGCAGTCAATGATCTCAATCTAAAGAGAGGTTTTATGGTGCAATAAGACAATGACCTAAAGCACACAAGTAAATTAACTAAAGAATGACTGAAAAAGAAGAAGATTTGTATTTTTAAGTGACCAAGTCAAAGTCCTGACCTTAATCTAATTAAGATGCTGTGGTGTGAGCTGAAAAGGGCTGAGTAATCAAGATAACTAATACATTTTGATGAACTGAAACAGTTTTGTAGGGAGGAGTGATACAAATTCATCCTCAAGATTGAATCCTAAAGCAGCTATATTAAATATTTGGTGGAGTATGTTGCTGCTAAAGGAGGATCTACAAGTTACTAAATTCAAGGGTCCACTTACATTTTTTGTAACCTGCACTGTAAATGATTCATCAATGTCTTAAAAAAATTGAAAAATTGTACAACGTATTGTGTGTTATTAGCTTTTAGTGTTTTTCTATAATTGCGACTTAGGTGAAGATCAGTTCACATTTTATGAATAATACATGTAAACACCAATGTAATTCCAAAGGGTTTACAAACTTTTTCTTGCAACTGTATATTTTTGTGCAAGGTAAATAAGGGAACTGGTTAAATGTAAAAGAAAGAGAACAGGGAGAGTGTATGTCTGAATGCTGTTTTAGCCATTGCTGTGACCTTGGGGACCTCTCTATACACAGGGGGATGATGAAAGTGTGGTAAACAATTCTCTGTGTGATCAGTGACTAGGGCACCTATGAAGTTACCATGTGCTCTCCCCATACCACATGAACTAAATGTCCTTCTAATAGGTTTCGTTATTGGGAATGTAAAGTATTTTTGTTAAAATTATATTAAAAATATGTTAAAAAAATTAAGGTCTGCTAATAGTTAAGAAATTTTAATTCCTCTATCAGCTTTGATAAATGATAAATTAAGAAAACTTAAATAAACTGCTTTAAAGGGACATGAAACCCAAAATTTGTCTTTCATGATTCAGATAGATTATACAATTTCAAACAACTTTCCAATTTACTTCAATTACCAAATTTGCTTTGTTATCTTTGTATCATTTGTTGAAAAGTATTCCTAGGTAGGCTCAGGAGCTTGGAGCTAGTTTTTGATTGGTGGCTGCACATATATACCTCGTGTCCTGATGTCTTCAGCTAGCTGTCAGTAGTGCATTGCTTCTCCTTCAATAAAGCAAAAATGATAATAGAACTAATATGAAACATTTTTTTTAAAAAAGGAAGGCCTATCTGAATCACAAAATGAAAAAATTGGGTTTTTTAAGTCTGGTAACAAATTATATTTAGTAGTGTACATTCTATAAAAGTTATTATTATCTGTTATTTATGCTGACAAAATACTAAATAATGAAAATGAACAAAAGAAAATAATGCACCATTTTTGGCTTGTTTTAGGAACATAAAATGTATAATTTCATGCAGTTAGATTGGATGACATAGTTAATGAGTAGAGCTAGATAATCTTTCGTCTCATATGAACACTTTATTAAGATCACAGACACCATACCTCAATAATTCAAATAAATTACTTGAATTGTTTTGTGTGAGACAGTAACAATATGAAGCTTACTGTATATCACTGGAAACTGTGTATCATACCACTGTATAAGAAATATCATACCACTGAGTTACCTTATCTCCTACGGTTAATAGGAAAACACATGTATTTGTAATAATGTTATATCATGCATTCCTTCTATCAATTAAAAGAATTGGAAAAAAAAATCTTAGTTTTTGTGCAGCATAACTGTTTGTATTTTTCTTGTCTATATAACATTACTGTCAAATCTCACAATTCCACCATTTGAGCATTTCCTCTAGGTCACATGGAAGAATTATCACAGTCACTAGAATAAATATGTTAAGGGTATAAAATGCACTTTCTGAAACTTAAATAATTAAATGGTCACTTACAAAATTAAAATTAATATGTGCATTGAAAAAGGCACACAGATGAAACCATATGTTCCCTCCGGTCAGTGCTGTATTCCAAAATCCTGTTGCGATCCTTCTCCACCATAGCCGTTAAAAACCAAATGTGAGCGAAGGTAGAGGTAAGTAAACATGTCCGGTAGAGGTAAGTAAAATTCTCTAATGTTCTCTACGCATTTTGTCCGTATGCAATCAGACTTTCTTAAGAGATTGATCAATCTATTGAGAAAGCCTGATTGCATACGGATGAAACGCGTAGAGAACGTTAGAGAATTTTACTTACCTCTACCGGACTTGCTGACAAAGATCACCAGTGCTACCTTCACTCACATTTGGTTTTAGCTGCTATGGTGGAGAAGGATCACGATGGGATTTTGGAATACAGCATGGCCCGGAGGGAACATATGATTTCATCTGTGTGACCTTTTTCAATGCACATATTGATTTTAATTTCATAAGTGACCATTCATTATTTTGCGCACTTACGTTTTAATAATTGATCTGCACCTAGTTGGGTTCCGCTTGTTTTTATGTTTTCTTTCATATAGCAACCTTCCCCTCCTGATTTAAATTGGCAGTAGATATAAACAGAGTAGTAATTTGCTCTTGGGTCCATTGACAATTAATGTAGACTGCAGAGAGGCCCCAGTGTCTGTTACATCAGGGAAGCAATATCTGTGTGGATATTATGCTTTGTTTTATTAACTTAGGGGAAAGTCTGTAATACACCATCTTTGACTGCATACTATATAGATTTATCCCCATTTCAGGTTACTGGAAACATATTTAAATGTTTCTATTGCATCTATTTTTCTATTGCAAATGTTGTATTTTTAGGGGGGAAATCATTAGTTTCTAATTTATACCTCTCCAAAAAAGGATAGTAGGGAAGACACTGGTAACTATAGGCCAGCCAGTTTAACGTCAGTAGTAGGTAACATAAGGGAAACTCTCTTAAAGGGACAGTCTAGTCAAAATAAAACTTACATGATTCATATAGGATATGTGATTTTAAACAGCTTTCCAATTTACTTTTATCATCAAATTTGCTTTTTTTTTTTTGTTGAAAGCTAAACCTAGGTAGGTTCATTAACTGATTTCTAAGCCATTGAACTGCCTCTTATGTCAGTGACTTTTGACAGTTTTTTGCAGTTAGACACTGATAGTTCATGTGTGTCATATAGATAACATTGTGCTCACTCTCATTGAGTTATTTAAGAGTCATCACTGATTGGCTAAAATGCCAATGCCAATGTATCTAAGAGGCTCAGATACAAGGTAATCACAAAGGTAAAAAAGGTATTAATATAACAGTGTTGGTTGTGCAAAATTGGAGAATGGGTAATAAAGGCATTATCTATCTTTTTAAACAATACACATTTTTCAAGTAGACTATCCCTTTAAAAGAATGACAGTGTGGCTTAGAAATTGGAGCACATTTAGCAGAGGGGGCAGTTACTAGTGTTGTTCTTCAGGGGGAAGTTATATGACCTGTTCTGTTTCACATATTTGTCAGCGAAATCAGCAAGGGGCTACAGACAGTATGTCTGTTTGCAGATTATACAAACATCTGTAAAAGAGTTGATGTTCCATGGGGATGGTCCAAATAAGAAGTGATATAAAAAATTTGGAGGGTTGGACAAATGACTGGGATCTAAAGTTTGACATTGAAAAGTGCAAAATTATTCATGTAGGAAAGAAAGATCCAAAGGTTAATTGCAGACTCAATAACACTTTACTGACTGTAACAGGAATAGTTGAATAGAACTCATGAATTATTTCAGATGATTTCAAATTTAGTAAATAGCTAAACAATTTAGTATTACAGCAAATAAGGTTGGTTGTATTAGTATAAAGTTATTTGCAGCAGAAGTAGTACAGTTATTATGCCACTTTACAGATCACTAGTTAGGCCTCATCGTGAGTATTGTATGCAATTCTGAAGGTCATATCTACAGAAAGATATAAGCAAATGGAATATGTTCATAGTATGGCTATAGTAAGGCTCAGTGGCCAGATATGAATAGCTTAGAGGAGAGAAGGGAACAAGGTCACATGATAGTAACAATTATATTAAGTGGCTTAATAAAGCTGAGCCTGTAGTTATTTTTCACAAAATGTACAATTCCAGAACAAGAGGTCATGATCTCAAGCTAAAGGGCAGTGGGTAATAGATAGTAGGAACAATTTGCAGAAACACTTCTTCACAGAAAGGGAGGTTAATTAATAGGATAAACTTTCCTTAGAGGTGGTAAGGACAAACACTGTGAGGGATGTCAAGAAAGCCTGAGATAAGTATAAGGCTATCCTACAAACAAAATAGGTTTGCATTTTTGAGACATTTTGGGCAGACTTGTTAGAACTATGGTTCCTATCTGTCACCAAAATCTATCTTTCTCTATTTTCACATAAGTAAATATCAACCTTCTTTATGTAAAACACAAGTTATGCCTTGTTTTTTTTCATCAGATCAAGAAGTTTTAGAAAACCACTACAGTTTGCAGAAATATCAAAATCTAGGAAAACACTACAATCATAAACATGGAAATAAATTAGATTTTTTTTTGTGTCAATTTTTAATAGAATACATAGTAAATAGCAGCAAGGGAGGTCATTATTTCTTATAAAGTGCAAAAGGCAATAGGACCAATCTTTCTTCAATTAATAAATATGTATTTCAGAGATATACTCTCATCCAAACTGAAATGTTTCAAACCCTATAGGTCCTTAATCATGTTCTTGATTACAAAATGAGTAGACAGAGTTTTAGCCACAAGGTTTTAGTCAGTACTCAGAGTTGTGGCAGTTTGGAGGCTAAGAAGTAATGTTTTTTTAAAACTTTTATTATTTTTTGTACCTTAAGTAGACATTGTGCTAGGCCATTCTAAATTATAAATACAACATATGACCTTATAAAGAGGCACAGATTAGTTTAAAAATAAAATTAGCATGGCGTTCACAAGTATCAGTTCTCCATACTGCTTGCATTCTCGTACTCTGATTGTTGTCTGGCTCACAGGGATTAGTATTAATGTACAAAAATAAGATAATGTGTTGCATGGAATATTGACAATGATATTTGCCCAAGTTTAATTTGACACAATATTTAAAGTGTCCCAGGCCTTAAAAGCCTACCTCCATATGCCCGTCTAGATTGTAAACCAGGATGGATTACCAACCCACCTATGTTTTACCACCAAACAGTGGCTCTTGCCACCTTTTTTTCCACTGTCCCAGCTTCAACAACTACTCTGTTGCACTGGCTCAACTCATGCCCCTTTATCTGTCTCTATAAATCTGACTCTCACAGGATTGGTAACTATTTCTGTTGCACTGGTACAGCCCCTTTAATAGGCTACTTGGAAGTTTTATAGTGACGTAAATATACATCTGCAATTAATACACACAGTATTATTTCCCCTTACTGATGTATTTAAATACATTTTTAAATGTTTCCGCATCTGTTTACAATCTTTCCCTAACGTTTTTTTCTAATATAGCAGCCATGTTTGATATGTTTAACGATTTCTATATGTCTAAATTAAGCTAAAAATATCAAGTCCTAAACTACTACACATCCCAGAGTGTTATCCACTAACCCACCCCCTCTTTGCATATGTTTAGCCAATGTGAAACACCTTGATGCAAAGTCATTTTTTAATATTGTTTATGCTGTATACTATAAATTAAATAATACTACATACAGTAATAAATTAACAAAAACAGTGGATAACAGTCAGCAACATCAACTAGGGTTCTGGGGAAGACAACAGCTTGAGAGAAAAAATGTTGTTGAACTGAGTGTTGACATTAAAGGGACACTGAACCCAATTTTTTTCTTTTGTGATTCAGATAGAGCATGAAATTTTAAGCAATTTTCTAATTTACTCCTATTTTCAAATTTTCTTTATTCTATTGGTATCTTTATTTGAAATGCAAGAATGTAAGTTTAAATGCCGGCCCATTTTTGGTAAACAACCTGGGTTGTCCTTGCTGATTGGTGGATAAATTCATCCAACAATAAAAAAAAGTGCTGTCCAGAGGTCTGAACCAAGAAAAAAGCTTAGATGCCTTCTTTTTCAAATAAAGTTAGCAAGAGAACGAAGAAAACTTGATAATAGGAGTGAATTGGAAAGTTGCTTAAAATTGCATGCTGTATCTGAATCATGAAAGAAAAATTTTGGGTTCAGTGTCCCTTTAATGTGAGGTAATAGCAGTCTTGGAAAATTTATTTTATAATAATCATCTCTCATCTTTCTCTCTCATATCTCTTCATTCTTCCTTTTTTTCTCCACTCTCACTTTTTCTCTCAAATCTATCTCTGTCCCTGTTTACCCTCATAGAAGTAACAGTCTAAGCACTATAGCTATAGGTCCCTATAGCCCTAGAGGAATATCATACCATTGCCCTTTCATGGATATATAATATCCCAATGTTAAATTTGAAACCAAGAAGTTACAGGCTCCAATTTTAATAAAATCCAGGCAGACATTGTTCCCAGGCAGGAAACCTGTCCTCCTACACTCATTTATCATTGCACAAGCAAGCGCTTGTGCAGCCCCAGTAAAACAAAAAGATGGTCCTGTCCTTAATGGGTCTCAATCATACACCATAGATTTGTGCAGCCCCATTACCTGCTCTCATCCAAGCAATCTTGTGAAAGCATGGGTTGCTAATCACTGGGCAGATCAATCCTTGTTTATTTAACTCCCTCTGCGTCTTAACTTTCAGATGCAGTCTCACATCCATAGTTTTATAAATTGAACTCACAATGGCCTAGATTTAGAGTTGGGCGGTAGCCGTGAAAACCAGCGTTAGAGGCTCCTAACACTGGTT
Source organism: Bombina bombina (assembly GCF_027579735.1). Classification (NCBI taxonomy): domain Eukaryota; kingdom Metazoa; phylum Chordata; class Amphibia; order Anura; family Bombinatoridae; genus Bombina; species Bombina bombina. Next base: position 325,237,704 of record NC_069499.1, read on the forward strand.
TTGGGCTACCGCCGGTATTTAGAGTCAGTCATTAAAGGGTCTAACGCTCACTTTCCAGCCGCGACTTTTCCATACCGCAGATCCCCTTACGTCATTTGCGTATCCTATCTTTTCAATGGAATCTTTCTAACGCCGGTATTTAGAGTCGTGGCTGAAGTGAGCGTTAGAAATCAAACGACAAAACTCCAGCCGCAGAAAAAAGTCAGTAGTTAAGAGCTTTCTGGGCTAACGCCGGTTTATAAAGCTCTTAACTACTGTGCTCTAAAGTACACTAACACCCATAAACTACCTATGTATCCCTAAACCGAGGTCCCCCCACATCGCCGCCACTCGATTAAATTTTTTTAATCCCTAATCTGCCACCTACGTTATACTTATGTACCCCTAATCTGCTGCCCTTAACACCGCCGACCCCTATATTATATTTATTAACCCCTAATCTGCCCCCCTCAACGTCGCCTCCACCTGCCTACACTTATTAACCCCTAATCTGCCGAGCGGACCGCACCGCTACTATAATAAAGTTATTAACCCATAATCCGCCTCACTCCCGCCTCAATAACCCTATAATAAATAGTATTAACCCCTAATCTGCCCTCCCTAACATCGCCGACACCTAACTTCAATTATTAACCCCTAATCTGCCGACCGAATCTCGCCGCTACTGTAATAAATGGATTAACCCCTAAAGCTAAGTCTAACCCTAACACTAACACCCCCCTAAGTTAAATATAATTTAAATCTAACTAAATAAATTAACTCTTATTAAATACATTTTATTAGGGGGCTTAGAGTAGGTGTAATTAGTTTAAAATTGTTGTAATATTTTTCTAATGTTTTTAAATATTTTTTTATTTTTTGTAACTTAGTTCTTTTTTATTTTTTGTACTTTAGTTAGTTTATTTAATTGTATTTATTTGTAGGTATTGTATTTAAATAATTTATTGATAGTGTAGTGTTAGGTTTAATTGTAGATAATTGTAGGTAGTTTATTTAATTAATTTATTGATAGTGTAGTGTTAGGTTTAATTGTAACTTAGGTTAGGATTTATTTTACAGGTAATTTTGTAATTATTTTAACTAGGTAACTATTAAATAGCTATTGTACCTGGTTAATATAATTACAAAGTTGCCTGTAAAATAAATATTAATCCTAAAATAGCTAAGATATAATTATTATTTATATTGTAGCTATATTAGGGTTTATTTTACAGGTAAGTATTTAGCTTTAAATAGGAATAAGTTATTTAATAATAGTTAATTTATTTCGTTAGATAAAAATTATATTTAACTTAGGGGGGTGTTAGTGTTAGGGTTGTGTTAGTGTTAGGGTTAGACTTAGCTTTAGGGGTTAATACATTTATTAGAATAGCGGTGAGCTCCAGTCGGCAGATTAGGGGTTAATAATTGAAGTTAGGTGTCGGCGATGTTAGGGAGGGCAGAATAGGGGTTAATACTATTTATTATAGGGTTATTGAGGCGGGAGTGAGGCGGATTAGGGGTTAATAACTTTATTATAGTAGCGGTGCGGTCCGCTCGGCAGATTAGGGGTTAATAAGTGTAGGCAGGTGGAGGCGACGTTGTGGGGGGCAGATTAGGGGTTAATAAATATAATATAGGGGTCGGCGGTGTTAGGGGCAGCAGATTAGGGGTACATAGGGATAATGTAGGTAGCGGCGGTTTACGGAGCGGCAGATTAGGGGTTAAAAAAATATGCAGGTGTCAGCGATCGCGGGAGCAGCAGATTAGGGGTTAATAAGTGTAAGGTTAGGGGTGTTTAGACTCGGGGTACATGTTAGAGTGTTAGGTGCAGACATTGGAAGTGTTTCCCCATAGAAAACAATGGGGCTGCGTTAGGAGCTGAACGCAGCTTTTTTGCAGGTGTTAGGTTTTTTTTCAGCTCAAATGGCCCCATTGTTTTCTATGGGGGAATCGTGCACGAGCATGTTTTGAAGCTGGCCGCGTCCGTAAGCACCGCTGGTATCTAGAGTTGCAGTGGCGTTAAATTATGCTCTACGCTCCCTTTTTGGAGCCTAACGCACTGAAAACCCAACCATTCTGTGAACTCTAAATACCAGCAGTATTTAAAAGGTGCGGGGAAAAAAAGCATGCATAGCTAACGCACCCCTTTGGCCGCAGAACTCTAAATCTAGGCAAATGTTTTTTAAATGTTATCTTTGCATTTGCAAATATATTTTCCAAGGATAAAAAAAAAAAAATAGGGAAGATATGGCTGTTTCTTTCAAACAGATTTGAAAATTCAGAAACACCTCATTCAAATGAAAAATGAAGTGCAAAAAATACTGTTTGTTTGATAATATGTGGAAAAAAAACATAAAAATGTCTATGATATGCTGCTGAAAAAAAGAACAAAATGGCTTTTCAAGAGGTTTAAAGGACCAACATGATAAAAAAAACAATGCAATAGCACTTAGTCTGAACTTCATATGAGTAGCTTTTTTTCTGACAAATTTCAGTTATTTCTATTTAAAGCTAAATACTTACCTGTAAAATAAATCCTAATATAGCTACAATATAAATTATATTTATATTATAGCTATTTTAGGATTTATATTTATTTTACAGGTAACTTTGTATTTATTTTAACCAGGTACAATAGCTATTAAATAGTTATTTACTATTTAATAGCTACTTAGTTAAAATAATTACAAAATTACCTGTAAAATAAATCCTAACCTAAGTTACAATTAAACCTAACACTACACTATCAATAAATAAATTAAATAAAATACCTACAATTACCTACAATTAAACCTAACACTACACTATCAATAAATTAATTAAATACAATATCTACAAATAAATACAATGAAATAAACTATCTAAAGTACAAAAAATAAAAAAGAACTAAGTTACAAAAAATAAAAAAATATTTACAAACATCAGAAAAATATTACAACAATTTTAAACTAATTACACCTACTCTAAGCCCCCTAATAAAATAACAAAGACCCCCAAAATAAAAAAATGCCCTACCCTATTCTAAATTACTAAAGTTCAAAGCTCTTTTACCTTACCAGCCCTGAACAGGGCCCTTTGCGGGGCATGCCCCAAAGAATTCAGCTCTTTTTCCTGTAAAAAAAACACATACAATACCCCCCCCCAACATTACAACCCACCACCCACATACCCCTAATCTAACCCAAACCCCCCTTAAATAAACCTAACACTAAGCCCCTGAAGATCTTCCTACCTTATCTTCACCATACCAGGTTCACCGATCGATCCAGAAGAGCTCCTCCGATGTCTTGATCCAAGCCCAAGCGGGGGCTGAAGATGTCCATGATCCGGCTGAAGTCTTCAACCAAGCGGGAGCTGAAGAGGTCCATGATCCGGCTGAAGTCTTCTATCAACGGCATCTTCAATCTTCTTTCTTCCGGATCCATCTTGCAGACCTCCGACGCGGAACATCCTGCTGGCCCTGACGGACTACCGATGAATGAAGGCTCCTTTAAGGGACATCATCCAAGATGGCGTCCCTCGAATTCCGATTGGCTGATAGGATTCTATCAGCCAATCGGAATTAAGGTAGGAAAATTCTGATTGGCTGATGGAATCAGCCAATCAGAATCAAGTTCAATCCGATTGGCTGATCCGATCAGCCAATCAGATTGAGCTCGCATTCTATTGGCTGTTCCGATCAGCCAACAGAATGTGAGCTCAATCTGATTGGCTGATCGGATCGGCCAATCGGATTGAACTTGACAGAATTTTCCTACCTTAATTCCGATTGGCTGATAGAATCCTATCAGCCAATCGGAATTCGAGGGACGCCATCTTGGATGACGTCCCTTAAAGGAGCCTTCATTCGTCGGTAGTCCGTCGGGCCAGCAGGATGTTCCGCGTCGGAGGTCTGCAAGATGGATCCGGAAGAAAGAAGATTGAAGATGCCGTTGATAGAAGACTTCAGCCGGATCATGGACCTCTTCAGCTCCCGCTTGGATGAAGACTTCAGCCGGATCATGGACATCTTCAGCCCCCCGCTTGGGCTTGGATCAAGACATCGGAGGAGCTCTTCTGGATCAATCGGTGAACCTGGTATGGTGAAGATTAGGGGTTAATAAGTGTAGGCAGGGTTGTAATGTTGGGGGGTGTATTGTATGTGTTTTTTTTACAGGAAAAAGAGCTGAATTCTTTGGGGCATACCCCGCAAAGGGCCCTGTTCAGGGCTGGTAAGGTAAAAGAGCTTTGAATTTTAGTAATTTAGAATAGGGTAGGGCATTTTTTTATTTTGGGGGTCTTTGTTATTTTATTAGGGGGCTTAGAGTAGGTGTAATTAGTTTAAAATTGTTGTAATATTTTTCTGATGTTTTATTTTTGTAACTTAGTTCTTTTTTATTTTTTGTACTTTAGTTAATTTCATTGTATTTATTTGTAGATATTGTATTTAATTAATTTATTGATAGTGTAGTGTTAGGTTTAATTGTAGGTAATTGTAGGTATTTTATTTAATTTATTTATTGATAGTGTAGTGTTAGGTTAGGATTTATTTTGCAGGTAAGTTTGTAATTATTTTAACTAGGTAGCTATTAAATAGTAAATAACTATTTAATAGCTATTGTACCTGGTTAAAATAAATACAAAGTTACCTGTAAAATAAATATAAATCCTAAAATAGCTATAATATAAATATAATTTATATTGTAGCTATATTAGGATTTATTTTACAGGTAAGTATTTAGCTTTAAATAGGAATAATTTATTTAATAAGAGTTAATTAATTTCGTTAGATTTAAGTTATATTTAACTTAGGGGGTGTTAGTGTTAGGGTTAGACTTAGCTTTAGGTGTTAATACATTTATTAGAATAGCGGTGAGCTCCAGTCGGCAGATTAGGGGTTAATGTTTGAAGTTAGGTGTCAGCGATGTTAGGGAGGGCAGATTAGGGGTTAATACTATTTATTATAGGGTTAGTGAGGCGGATTAGGGGTTAATAACTTTATTATAATAGCGTTGCGGTCCGCTCGGCAGATTAGGGGTTAATAAGTGTAGGCAGGTGTAGGCAGGTGGAGGCGACGTTGTGGGGGGCAGATTTGGGGTTAATAAATATAATATAGGGGTCGGCGGTGTTAGGGGCAGCAGATTAGGGGTACATAGCTATAATGTAGCTGGCGGCGGCGTGCGGACGGCAGATTAGGGGTTAATAATAATATGCAGGGGTCAGCGATAGCAAGGGCGGCAGATTAGGGGTTAATAAATATAATATAGGGGTCGGCGGTGTTAGGGGCAGCAGATTAGGGGTACATAAGTGTAACGTAGGTGGGGGTCGGCAGATTAGGGGTTAAAAAAATGTAATCGAGTGGCGGCGATGTGGGGGGACCTTGGTTTAGGGGTACATAGGTAATTTATGGGTGTTAGTGTACTTTAGAGCACAGTAGTTAAATGCTTTATAAACCGGCGTTAGCCCAGAAAGCTCTTAACTACTGACTTTTTTCTGCGGCTGGAGTTTTGTCGTTAGATTTCTAACGCTCACTTCAGACACGACTCTAAATACCGGAGTTAGAAAGATCCCATTGAAAAGATGGGATACGCAATTGACGTAAGGGGATCTGCGGTATGGAAAAGTCGCGGCTGAAAAGTGAGAGTTAGACCCTTTCCTGACTGACTCCAAATACCGGCGGTAGCCTAAAACCAGCGTTAGGAGCCTCTAACGCTGGTTTTCACGGCTACCGCCAAACTCTAAATCTAGGCCTTAGTTTCCATAGACCGCAATGTAAAGGCACATTTCAGTGCCATTTTTTTTCTAACACCCCACTTTCACCAACTTTTGCCCCAAAATACTGCCTAGTGCAGTAATTTTATTAAAAAAAATAAAGATGCTACTGTCTTTATTTTTTAATAAAATACACTAGGCTGTATTTTTAGCCACTTGTAATGACTGGTTGATTATCACGTGCCCAACAAAAAGGGGCTATTTGAAAAACCTATGCGTTGGGTATAGATCAAACTTCACATAAAGATCAGGCAATCCCAAAGCCTAAAAAAACTGAAGATACAAGGGAGGATGGTATATGTGAGCGCCTATGTATAAAACACTGGCTTACGATCTAAGCAAATGGCAAATTAGTTCCTCATATTAACATGTTCTATATAGAAAAGGAATCCATCAATACAAGCTTTTAAAAACACAAAGCACGGATCAGTTTGGTGTCTCGACAGTACACAGGAACACAGAACGAAGACTCCACACAGCTTTAACCAAAAAAATAAAGCAGCATTTTGATTTTATAACTCATTTGGATTTCACAACTCATCTGAAAATTAAGGTACCTTAACGAACAGTTAAAAGACTTCACCATAATAGTATTTTGACATACAGTTTTTTTCAACCAACGGAATATATACAGCCTACTATTGTGGCTCCACATAGGTTTTATACCTGCCTCGATTATTTACATAGACACTCTTAGAAACCCTAAATAAGGGTGATTGCTTACATTCAACGGAATATATACCGCCAACTAGTGTGGCTCCATATAGGTTTTAGAACTGCCTCGATTATTTGCATAGACACTCTTAGAAACCCTAAATAAGGGTGATTGCTTACACTTGTATACACCGGTTACGGAAAAATATAAAATGTCCAATTGAAGATACGCTGTTTGTTAGCTTATATGTTGATACTTTATAGGATCATTCTGTAAGGTTGTTTAGCACTAATAAGTTAGAGGAACTTTCAAAGCTACACTTTATTAGTTTTTTAATAGTAGCGATTATTGGTACCAATATATTTAGAGGTTTATGAATATTAGTTCCAGCTTTTTATTAATTTATATGAAATATAGTTTTTATTAATATATTGACAATATATATCTAGTCTTTTTTTAAGGTGAATAAAACCATTTGTGTTTTTAAAAGCTTGTATTGATGGATTCATTTTCTATATAGAACATGTTAATATGATGAACTAAAAATATTATTGCCATTTGCTTAGATCTTAAGCCAGTGTTTTATACATATGTGCTCACATATACCATCCTCCCTTGTAATTATCAGGTGCCCGCAATTGGGCAAATTTGCCTATTTGCGGGCACGATAATTTAGCGCTCCACTTGTAATCTAGCCAATAGTATATAGTCTTGTCATTATGCTCTGGTTGAAAACAAGGCAATGTAAGACTATCTTGTTTCTGTTTGTATATGTTTCTGATTTTATGTATGTTATGTATGTTATGTATTTATGTATGTTATGTATGTTATGTATTTATGTATGTTATGTATGTTATGTATGTATATGTATTTATGTATTTATATATGTTATGTATGTTATGTATGTATATGTATGTATATGTATGTTATGTATGTATATGTATGTTATGTATGTTATGTATGTATATGTATTTATGTATTTATGTATGTATGTATGCTATGTATGTTATGTATGTTATGTATGTATATGTATGTTATGTATGCATATGTATTTATGTATTTATGTATGTTATGTATGTATGTATGCTATGTATGTTATGTATGTTATGTATGTATATGTATTTATGTATTTATGTATTTATGTATGTATGTATGCTATGTATGTTATGTATGTTATGTATGTATATGTATTTATGTATTTATGTATGTTATGTATGTATGCTATGTATGTTATGTATGTTATGTATGTATATGTATGTTATGTATGTATGTATGCTATGTATGTTATGTATGTTATGTATGTTATGTATGTTATGTATGTATATGTATTTATATATTTATGTATGTTATGTATGTATGTATGCTATGTATGTTATGTATGTTATGTATGTATATGTATGTTATGTATGTATATGTATTTATGTATTTATGTATGTTATGTATGTATATGTATGTTATGTATGTTATGTATGTATATGTATTTATGTATTTATGTATGTTATGTATGTTATGTATGTATATGTATGTTATGTATGTATATGTATTTATGTATTTATGTATGTTATGTATGTTATGTATGCTATGTATGTTATGTATGTTATGTATGTATATGTATGTTATGTATGTATATGTATGTTATGTATGTTATGTATGTTATGTATGTATATGTATGTTATGTAGGTTATGTATGTATATGTATTTATTTATGTATGTTATGTATGTTATGTATGTTATGTATGTTATGTATGTATATGTATTTATGTATGTTATGTATGCATATGTATGTTATGTATGTTATGTATGTATATGTATGTATGTATGTATGTATGTTATGTATTTATGTATGTTATGTATGTATATGTATGTATGTATGTATGTTATGTATGTTATGTATGTTATGTATTTATGTATGTTATGTATGTATATGTATGTATGTATGTTATGTATGTATGTATGTATGTTATGTATTTATGTATTTATGTATTTATGTATGTATATGTATGTATGTATGTATGTTATGTATTTATGTATGTATATGTATGTAAGTATGTATGTATGTTATGTATTTATGTATGTTATGTATGTATATGTATGTATGTTATGTATTTATGTATGTTATGTATGTATGTATATGTATGTATGTTATGTATTTATGTATGTATATGTATTTATGTATGTTATGTATGTTATGTATGTATATGTATGTTATGTATGTTATGTATGTATATGTATGTATGTATGTATTTATGTATTTATGTATGTTATGTATGTTATGTATGTTATGTATGTATATGTATTTATGTATGTTATATATGTTATGTATGTATATGTATGTTATGTATGTATATGTATGTATGTATGTTATGTATTTATGTATTTATGTATGTTATGTATGCTATGTATGTTATGTATTTATGTATGTTATGTATGTATATGTATGTATGTTATGTATTTATGTATGTTATGTATGTTATGTATGTTATGTATGTTATGTATGAATATGTATGTTATGTAGGTTATGTATGTATATAAATTTATGTATGTTATGTATGTTATGTATGTTATGTATGTTATGTATGTATATGTATTTATGTATGTTATGTATGCATATGTATGTTATGTATGTTATGTATGTATATGTATGTATGTATGTATGTTATGTATTTATGTATGTTATGTATGTATATGTATGTATGTATGTATGTTATGTATGTTATGTATTTATGTATGTTATGTATGTATATGTATGTATGTATGTTATGTATGTATGTATGTATGTATGTTATGTATTTATGTATTTATGTATGTTATGTATGTATATGTATGTATGTATGTATGTATGTTATGTATTTATGTATGTATATGTATGTAAGTATGTATGTATGTTATGTATTTATGTATGTTATGTATGTATATGTATGTATGTATGTTATGTATTTATGTATGTTATGTATGTATGTATATGTATGTATGTATGTTATGTATTTATGTATGTATATGTATTTATGTATGTTATGTATGTTATGTATATGTATGTTATGTATGTTATGTATGTATATGTATGTATGTATTTATGTATTTATGTATGTTATGTATGTTATGTATGTTATGTATGTATATGTATTTATGTATGTTATATATGTTATGTATGTATATGTATGTTATGTATGTATATGTATGTATGTATGTTATGTATTTATGTATTTATGTATGTTATGTATGCTATGTATGTTATGTATTTATGTATGTTATGTATGTATATGTATGTATGTTATGTATTTATGTATTTATGTATGTTATGTATGTTATGTATGTTATGTATGTATATGTATTTATGTATGTTATGTATGTTATGTATGTTATGTATGTATATGTATGTTATGTATGTATATGTATGTATGTTATGTATGTTATGTATTTATGTATGTTATGTATGTTATGTATGTATATGTATGTTATGTATGTATATGTATTTATGTATGTTATGCATGTTATGTATGTATATGTATGTATATGTATGTATATGTATGTTATGTATGTTATGTATGTATATGTATGTATGTATGTTATGTATTTATGTATTTATGTATGTTATGTATGTTATGTATGTATAAGTATTTATGTATGTAATGTATGTGATGTATGTATATGTATGTATGTATGTTATGTATGTTATGTATGTATATGTATGTATATATGTTATGTATGTTATGTATGTTATGTATGTATATGTATGTTATGTATGTATATGTATGTTATGTATGTATATGTATGTATGTTATGTATGTTATGTATTTATGTATGTTATGCATGTTATGTATGTATATGTATGTATATGTATGTATGTATGTTATGTATGTATGTATGTTATGTATTTATGTATTTATGTATGTTATGAATGTTATGTATGTATAAGTATTTATGTATGTATGTATGTTATGTATGTTATGTATGTATATGTATGTATGTTATGTATTTATGTATTTATGTATGTTATGAATGTTATGTATGTATAAGTATTTATGTATGTTATGTATGTGATGTATGTATATGTATGTATATGTATGTATGTATGTATGTTATGTATGTTATGTATGTATATGTATGTATGTTATGTATGTTATGTATTTATGTATTTATGTATGTTATGTATGTATATGTATGTTATGTATGTATATGTATTTATGTATGTTATGTATGTTATGTATGTATATGTATGTATGTATGTTATGTATGTTATGTATGTATATGTATGTATGTATGTATGTTAAGTATGTTTTGTATTTATGTATGTTATGTATGTATATGTATGTATGTATGTATGTTATTTATTTATGTATGTTATGTATGTTATGTATGTATATGTATTTATGTATGTTATGTATGTTATGTATGTATATGTATGTATGTATGTATGTAATGTATGTTATGTATGTATATGTATTTATGTATGTTATGTATGTTATGTATGTATATGTATTTATGTATGTTATGTATGTTATGTATATGTATGTATATGTATGTATGTATGTTATGTATGTATATGTATTTATGTATATTATGTATGTTATGTATGTTTATGTATTTATGTATGTTATGTATATGTATGTATGTTATGTATGTTATGTATGTTATGTGTGTATATGTATTTATGTATGTTATGTATGTTAAGTATGTTATGTATGTATATGTATGTATGTATGTTATGTATGTGTATGTATGTATGTATGTTATGTATGTTATGTATGTTATGTATGTATATGTATGTATGTATGTTATGTATGTTATGTATGTATATGTATGTATGTATGTTATGTATGTATATGTATGTTATGTATGTTATGTATTTAACAGTAGTTAGTGACTTTTGTCACCTTATCATTTTTTTATTATTGTATTAAAAGATTACTCTGCAAATCTATGTTCTTCTTTTCTACTGTTTTACTTACTGGCTGTATGGCTGTCTCTGTGTGACTTTACTGGCACAAGGAGGTAAAAGGGGGGTTTATGCAAGTTAAGATTAATTATGTCTGCACTATTGCTTTAAAGGGGCAGTCTACTTGAAATGTTTTATTATTTAAAAATATAGATAAGCCCTTTATTACCCATTCCCCAATTTTGCATAACCAACACTGTTTTACCTTTGTGATTGCCTTGTATCTAAGCCCCTGCAGACTGCACACTTATCTCAGTTCTTTTGGCAGACTTGCATTTTAGCCAATCAGTACTGACTCACTTATCTATGTGACACACATGAACTAGCACTGTATAACTGTGAAAAACTGTCAGAATGCACTGAGAGATGTCATTCAATTGTTTACAAATGAATTTGAGCCTACCTAGGTTTAGCTTTCAAAATAGAACACCAAGAGAACATGCCCTACTATCCCTTTAAATACTGTAGCTACTTTTAGCCCAAATCAAGCGGTGGAAGCTCTTCTTTCTGCCTTTGATCCTACCGCTGAAGTTCTTCTAGCAGAAAACACATTTCTAGCAACCATCTCAAAGATAAATATTTCATTCTGGTGGGCAATCTTCTATTCATGCTCAGACTGCACATATCCCACTCTAAAGTAATTAAACTATTACACGTATTGCTAAATTACTGAGAATCTGGAATCCTTGGAAAACTTTTTTTTGACACTATAAACATTTCATAATATTCTCTAGTCCTCTACAGCAAGGAGGACTGTGTAGAAGACTGCACTTGACAATTTGTGAGTGGTAAGACCTGACTAGCTGCAAGAAAAGCAAGAAAATGTCTCATACTAAGTGCTCATTGACTGTCCTTTACCTGACCTGTTTTGCACTCCTCCTGGCTCTATGCATCCTTAGGGCTCCATGTACTAAGCAGTCAGCGAGCTACCCGCAACAAATCTTGCGTCAAAATTCGCAAACTGATATGTACAAAGCCGTCAATTATGTTAAAACTCGCATCTTTAAAATTGCGAGCGTACTTATCCGCCAAACCTCGCTACCGCTCCATTTTTCACTGTAATTAGACACATTTGACCACCAACTCGCCAAAAACGAATGTACTAAAAAATCTATTTGTCCGCTCGCTACAATTTCCGCTCCCACCTCGTTATTTTTGCCTCGCCACCTTTTAGGTGGCGGGCAAGGTACAAAACAATAGGAAAGTCAATCTAGACGCCAGTCTAGACATATATAAAAGGCAGTAATATCAGCATTGTACAGCATAACTAGCGTCTAATTTGTCTCTCATTTCCATGTACATAAATTGCGCCAAATTTGTCGACTGTAATTAAAGAGTAATCTATATTTTAAATTTGTATTGTATAGTTGTCAATCTTTATAATTATTTTTATATTAATATTTATATATTATCAGATCCAGATGAAGCCATATCCAAATTGTAAATAAATATTACAAAAATAACGCTGTTATCACTCTTCAAAAAATTTAGAACAATAATAAAGTTGTTTAGATAAATTGAATTTTTATAGGAGCAAAATTCTATTCCCGCGACTACTATGATGTTCGTGACACCTTGCATGTCACGTGTTAATAATTGGCCAGACAATTCAACTGAAAGTTAAAAGTACATCAGCTTAGTCGCGGCGAGCGAGACGTCAAATTTATCAATAATCCGCCACTGCTCGTGGCGGGCTAGACTTGTCTATTTATTGGGGGATTATTAGTACATAGTGACAGCGGACACCATTTCGCCCGCGGCGAGTAACGGCGAGTTTATCCGCGTCTAAAATGACGGATGAATTGACGGCTTAGTACATGGAGCCCCTAGACTAGCTTGACATAAAAAGTCACTCCTGAACAACTTACGTGAAATCTCATTCAGTACATAGGCTTATATTGTAGTGAAGAATTCTAATTAACTACAGACCTCAAAAAGATAAACAGAACTATTATACATTATAGAGATAACACATAGAAAGTCTGGCACTCTCTCGCAAGCAAATTCTGTAACTAACTTTTTGCTTTTAATCCAGCTGTGTGATTGTAAAAGAGTGCCATACATTATATATGTTGTGTTAATCATTTTGTTTTGTAATTTTCCCTATGGGTTTTGCACCCAGGCTTGTGTGCTTGACTCCCTGAGAGCTGTGCAGCTGTCAGTGAGTGCTAGTGAGCACCAAGGGCTGTGAGTTTTGCAGGGTCATACCCAGTCTAGAGTATGTGTACCCAGTCTGATTTAAGAGTGCAGTCCATTCTGTCCTTTATAGACAAAGATAGATAGATAGATAGATAGATAGATAGATAGATTAGATTAGATAGATAGATAGATAGATAGATAGATAGATAGATAGATAGATAGATAGATAGATAGATAGATAGACAGACAGACAGACAGACAGACAGACAGGCAGACAGATAGATATATAGATAGATGATAGACAGACAGATAGCTGATAAACAGACAGACAGATAGATAGATAGACAGATAGGACAGACAGATAGATATATACATATATGTGTATATGTATATATATATGTATATATATATATACAGTGTGTATATAAATATATATATATATATATATATATATATATATATATATATATATATATATATATATATATATATATATATATATATATATATATATATATATATATATATATATATATAGTTTTTAGATCATACAGATCAAAATTTCCTGGCTGTACTATTTTTATTAGATACTTACTGCTATTAATGTACTATGGGCCTCAGGATATCATTTTTGTCTGAATGCTGCAACACTGACTGATTACAGATACATTTACAATAAACCTACATTTACAATAAAATATTTATAAGAATGAACAGGCATATGATAAAGTATGAATGCAGAAAGAAATATACATAAGGAAATGTTTGTCACCTGAAAGATAGATCCAGTTTTTCTTAAATTGTGTGTCTCTAGCTACGCAAGAAGGTTTTATCAGGATGTAGATGATGATTACAAAATAGGACTGATTTTGATTTGTGTAACAACACTGCCACCTAGTGGTCTTTTCCTGGCATGACACTGGAAGCCCTTGATAACATATATTTCAGTTTTTATGGCTTTTGTAGTAAGCTCAATCATTTAAACTACGTGGAAAATTCTGTGCTAGGTCTGGTTATTTGATGTTCTAATGCAACTAAATATTGCTGCAGTAATTTCTAAAACCTGTGACAAAATGTATTATTAGCAACGCCCTTAATATATAAATAATCTGCCTTTTCCATTACTGTCAAAAACAGATATATTTTAAAATAAAGGACAAAGATCTATATATATATATATATATATATATGCATAATCTAATAGAAGGAGCCAAAGGTTTTAAACCTTACAGTTTACAGTCCGTTGTATATACTTGCATTTCTTCAGTTACATTATAAGGCCTATCCTGATTCTACAGATCTCAAGAGAAGTAAAGGCCCAAGTATATATATATATATATATATATATATATATATATATATATATATATTTATATATACATATATATATATATATTTCTGTACACTGTAAATATATATATATATATATATATATATATATATTTATATACACTTTTTCTATAGCATGTGAGTTTTGTTGGTGATAGGAGAAGGTTTAGGGGTATATCTATCAATATGCGAGCAGACATGATACGAAGTAGCGTATCATGTCTGCAGCACATCGATAAATGCAGACAGCATACACTGTCAGCATTTAACATTGCACCAACAGTTCTTGTGAATCGCTGGTGCAATGCCACCCCCTGCAGATTTGCCGCTAGTAGGGGTGTCAATCAACCCAATCGGGTTGATTTCTGTCCGTGGCCTTAGAGCAGTTGGACAAGTTATGGAGCAGCGGTCTTTAGATCGCTGCTTCATAATTTCTGTTTCCGGCAAGCCTGAACTTTTCACTTAGGAAAAGAATTTGAAAAACTATAGCAAATAGATGCATCACAGACCTTCATAAAGACAAATCCAAAGTGAAGGTCAGCTCTTGTCACGTGTTGAGACATCTGCTCACTGTCATTCCTACATCCTCCACATTCAGGGCAAATATCATGGTTTCCAGGGACTGCCTGGCTCCTCCCTTGAGATGCCCTGACTTCCTCTAACCCCCACCTATGATACGTCCCCTTCCACGCACTGCACACCCATGACACACCCCTTTTGTCTCAGCTCTGTCCAAGAGACATCAGTGGGCCACTGTCCACAAGTCCCATTCACCTTCCTGTCCCGAGAAACCTCCTTGAAATGTTTAGAGGTCTGCTTATGTCTGCTGTCTATTATATTTCAAAGCAAGCTTTTTGCATTTAACCATTAATATCTATCTATTATGAAACAATAAATAATGTTGAATAATTTTGAATAATTTAACAATTAATGTGTTTAAAATCAAATTCTCACTATACTTAGATATCTATACATACAGATAATTAAATGTAACTCTTCAGTTGCTTTGCATACGGTGCGGTGCCACCCAGCCGGTATTTTACTGACATGGCTGGTAAGGTCCAGGTCAAATATGAAAATAAACATTGAATACAGAAATACTATCATAGTCAAACTTCTTCTACATGTATTGGAATCCAATTATAGAAAAATGATTATTTCTAATCAATCCTAGTAGATTTAGTCCTAGCAGACCATGGCATGGTTCACAAATCCCATTCGTGAAGATTTGGGATGACATCACAAATCAGATTGAAGTAGGAAATACATCATTATGTCTTGCGTGTATTCACTGTTTAACATCCCTTTAAGGACTCTTCTACTGCCTATATGCACAGACTTAAAATGTTTGCCCAAGCCAGGGGAGCTTTTGTCTCCTATCCTCCCCACCACCACCACCCACACACACTTATACACTTTGGATGTCTATGATAGCAGACAGTATCATTTTCTTAGTTGCATTCTTAAACATACATACTAGTGTGTAAAAAAATAAATACATACATGAAATGTTAAGGGATTTTGGTGTTTTAAGACTGAGGAAGACAAACATAGTGTTATTTTGATTGCTGATTAAAGGGACAGCCAACACCAGAATTTTTGTTGTTTAAAAAGAAAGATAATTCCCTTATTACCCATTCCCCAGTTTAGCATAACCAACACAGTTATAATAATACACATTTTACCTCTGTATTTGCCATGTATCTAAGATTCTGCGGACTGCCCCCTTATTTCAGTTCTTTTGACAAACTTGCATTTTAGCCAATCAGTGCTCACTCCTAGGTCACTTCACGTGCATGAGCTCAATGTTATCTATATGAAACACATGAACTAATGCCATGTAGTGGTCAAAATGCATTCAGAATAGAGGTCTATGAAATTAGCATATGAACCCCCTAGGTTTAGCTTTCAACTAAGAATACCAAAATAACAAAGCAAAATTGGTGATAAAAGTAAATTGGGAAGTTGCTTAAAATTACATGCCCTATTTAAATCATGAAAGTTTTTTTGGACTTGACTGTCCCTTTAAAGTATTTTTTAATGTAAGCCCCACAAATTATTCACTACATTGCAAAAGATCTGCATACAAAATAAATGTTTTAGAAGCATTTATAGCTGTCATTTTGTTAGAAAAGCATCCATTGCTTTGTAGGCCCAGGACACGCCCCTTGAAAATCCTCTTGAAGTTTATGTATCTTATTAGCTATGGTCAATTAGGGACAGTAATATATAGAACCCTGCACATATCAGCCAATCAATGTGCAGTATGTAGGGGCCTCTATAATTGAGTATAAACACAATAAGTTTTAGACTTTAATTACAGAAGAAGTAGGCAAAACAAATATTGAAAATGCATTGCATTTTTTTTTTATTTTTTTTTTTTTTTGCATAATTAAACAATTTCTGAGAAACAAAAGTTTGTTACAACTTGCAAATTTCCAATTCACATGTTGACAAATCCCTGAAACAAAAAGGACACAATTTTCTGAGATGGTATTGCACTTTTTTAAAAAAAAAAAAATTGGAACAGAGAAGGGAATAGAACCCAAATGAGTATAATTATAAAAAGGAACTTATGATCTCGGCCGTTCAGTATTCTTTTGGAGGTGTGTCCTATAAACACTTTCAGAAGAAACACATTAAATGCATATTCCTATGTTGATAGAGTTTTTCGATTGTAAAAAGATAAAGCTGTTTTTATTCCATGCTGCTTTTTTTTACCACGTCTATCATCACAGATGCTATGAGGAGGAATCCCTTGCTACCATAAATACTTTTTGAAGGAGGTCATAAAAATTTTAGGTATGGCAATAAAAATGTCAGTGTCTGAAATAAGAGGTAATATATGTCACTTCCAAAAACCATAGAAAGAAGTAATGTTCCCTTAACTAAGGGGGTTTTCTTTACTCTTGTGTGAACATAATTGGTGAGAGACTCCCTGGTAAATGAAGTTAAAATTGTCTTGGGCTTGTTATTTCCCTGTTCAGTGTAAGCATGTTTCATGCTTGTTCTTCTTTGTTTAATATTGCTACACGTGTACAAAAGAAAACACAAAATATTCTGTAAACACTGGGATTGCATTTCTATTGATAGCAATTGCATTGTTTATTACCAGACTTGGATTTGTCATACTGAATATAAAAAATGATTCTAAATATATGGAAACTTTTATTTTTATAAATAAATAATTAAAAAAGTATAACTGATAGATATCCTTCAGACTTTAGTACTGTACTGTATTTGATTAGCAGTGTAAATAAAACAGAGAGAGATTAGATAGCCATTTACCTAAGTGAATATTTCTATTTTAACTTTATTTTATTATATGTATAAAAACATGAATTGACTCAATGCTATACAGGGAGTTTTTGTGCCACAAATTAATTTGAAAAGCATTAGATAAATGAGCTATCATGGAGTTTTCAATGGCTTTCAAATGGATATGAATTTGAAAACCCAACCAAAACCATGCACTTCACAGAATAAATATGGTTGACTGAAATGGAGCAATTACAGGCAGAGAATTCTACATGTGTGTACCGGTATCGTGATGACCTCCGTTCAGGTGTAAAAGGGCTTCACTTTGGCCCCAACACAAGTAATCCAATTAAGAGAAAAATCCCACTTTATCTTTTAAATTTTAGAGTATCCAATATCTTAATAAAAAGAATAAATTGGAGGAACTTCTGGGTGGCAGCCATGTCTGGCTACAATATTGTGTGCTGCTCCAGCTTTCAAGCTTTATCTTAACAAAATCACTCTCCCTATATGCCATCTGGTACTGAAACATATAGTTTTCAAGTCGGTCAAGGATTCTTCACTAGATGAGCCCAGTATTTCCAGGATTGCTGCCAGTGTCAATATTCCAGAGCTATATTTGAGGATTTGACTTCCCACTACCCCTAGCAGTCCTCTTTCGGAGCTCTGCCGTATAGCAATGCTGAGTGTGCATTGTACATCCGTTTAAGAGTGAATTTATGTACAGTGGGGCAAAAAAGTATTTAGTCAGCCACCAATTGTGCAAGTTCTCCCACTTAAGAAGATGAGAGAGGTCTGTAATTTTTATCATAGGTATACCTCAACTATGAGAGACAAAATGTGGAAACAAATCCAGACAATCACATTGTCTGATTTGGAAAGAATGTATTTGCATATTATGGTGGAAAATAAGTATTTGGTCAATATCAAAAGTTCATCTCAATACTTTGTTATATATCCTTTGTTGGCAATGACAGAAGTCAAACGTTTTCTGAAAGTCTTCACAAGGTTGTCACACACTGTTGTTGGTATGTTGGCCCATTCCTGCATGCAGATCTCCTCTAGAGCAGTGATGTTTTGGAGCTGTCCCTGGGAAACACTGACTTTAAACTCCCTCCAAAGGTTTTCTATGGGTTTGAGATCTGGAGACTGGCTAGGCCACTCCAGGACCTTGAAATGCTTCTTACGAAGCCACTCCTTCGTTTCCCGGGTGGTGTGTTTGGGATCATTGTCATGCTGAAAGACCCAGCCACGTTTCATCTTCAATGCCCTTGCTGATGGAAGGAGGTTTGCACTCAAAATCTCACGATACATGGCCCCATTCATTCTTTCATGTACACGGATCAGTCATCCTGTTCCCTTTGCAGAGAAACAGCCCCAAAGCATGATGTTGCCACCCCATGCTTCACTGTAGGTATGATGTTCTTTGATTTCAACTCAGCATTCTCTCTCCTCCAAACACGACGAGTTGTGTTTCTACCAAATAGTTCTACTTTGGTTTCATCTGACCATATGACATTCTCCCAATCCACTTCTGGATCATCCAAATACTCTCTAGCATACTTCAGACGGGCCCGGACATGTACTGGTTTAAGCAGGGGGACACGTCTGGCACTGCAGGATCTGAGTCCCTGGCAGCGTAGTGTGTTATCCACTTCTGGATCATCCAAATGCTCTCTAGCATACTTCAGACGGGCCCGGACATGTACTGGTTTAAGCAGGGGGACACGTCTGGCACTGCAGGATCTGAGTCCCTGGCGGCGTAGTGTGTTATTGATAGTAGCCTTTGTTACGTTGGTCCAAGCTCTCTGCACGTCATTCACTAGGTCCCCCCATGTGGTTCTGGGATGTTTGCTCACCATTCTTGTGATCATTTTGACCCCACGGGTTGAGATCTTGCGTGGAGCCCCAGATCGAGGGAGATTATCAGTGGTCTTGTATGTCTTCCATTTTCTAATTATTGCTCCCACAGTTAATTTCTTCACACCAAGCTGTTTGCCTATTGCAGATTCAGTCTTCCCAACCTGGTGCAGGTCTACAATTTTGTTTCTGGTGTCCTTCAACAGCTCTTTGGTCTTCACCATACTGGAGTTTGGAGTGTGACTGTTTGAGGTTGTGGACAGGTGTCTTTTATACTGATAACAAGTTCAAACAGGTGCCATTAATACAGGTAATGAGTGGAGGATAGAGGAGCCTCTTACAGAAGAAGATACAGGTCTGTGAGAGCCAGAAATCTTACTTGTTTGTAGGTGATTAAATACTTCTTTTCCACCATAATATGCAAATAAATTCTTTCCAAATCAGACAATGTGATTGTCTGGATTTGTTTCCACATATTGTCTCTCATAGTTGAGGTATACCTATGATGAAAATGACAGGCCTCTCTCATCTTCTTAAGTGGGAGAACTTGCACAATTGGTGGCTGACTAAATACTTTTTTGCCCCACTGTATATCTCTCTCTATGTCTTAAACTACGAATACTTGCAGCTGTGTAAATTTCTTTCTTCCAATGACTATGCAGTAAGGTATTTAAATAGTGTGTTTCCCATCTGTTTTAATTAGCTATGAGTACGGCTCTTTAGCTGAAACGCGTAAGCTTTGTTTGCACAGCTGTTTATATGTGATACATTTTACCATGTTTTGGACTTTTAATCCTATGTGAAAAGAAAAGAAATGCTAAGTTTTATCGTAGGGACATTTTCTGATGTTGCTCTACATTTTCTTCTTTGGTTTCCTGCTTGTTTGCCAGTTTTATTAGAGCATACATCTCCCCTGCAATCATCGTGAGCCTAGCCCTTGACCCAGCCGTTCCTTGAGCCGATAAACGCTGTATCTGCTACTAAGCCGCTGATCTCTACGGAAGTTGTACATTGGGGACAGGACAGTTTTAGAGGGCTATCCCTGTAAAGGTAATAGGAGTGAACCGGAGTGTACCAAAGCCGTTTGACTTATGTGACAGACGTCTTGTGCCTACACAGTTTGGAAGTGCTGGCTGGACGGCACCTGGAAAACATTTTTTTGGCTGATGCAAAGGGTGCCTTGTATCTATCCACTTCGGAAGCATTGACAGCAAAGTATTGGGACTGCTAAGGATAGTAGTTGTCCATCGTGGACAATACCTGAAGGACCGGATGGTTTTGACTGGGCTTACTCCACAACAGCGCTACATAAGTGAAGTTTACTGGGATTGGCTAAAGGAGCAGATGCCTCCCCATCTACCTTCTTTGGAATATGCTACTGAAATCGGCACCGGGATCACAGCTTGTGAGAATCTACGCCTGTGGCTCATCTGAGAGGGGTATTATTGGTTATTGGTAAGCCACATATACATACATATATAAGTATAATCCTTACTAAATACGGCAGTGCTGTTGAGCACTTATACTGTTTGTTGGCGCCCCTGAAATAACCTTCCCCTTGACACTTTGGGCATCTTTTTCTATACACCTATTTACCATTATAGTTGAACAGGTATACCTTTATGTGATTGCCTTGGGTGGTCTGGCTCTTATCGATGAAAGGTTACACTATCACTATACATATCAGTACCTTCTAAAAGAAACGTCAAAATAGAAGGTCTATCCCTGACTCTATATCTTTCTTTGTTGTGCTATTCATTTTGTTGTAAACTGGCTACACCACTTGAGTCAAGGGATATCCTGCAAGGGGATGAGGATAATGACAGTCCACAACAATATTTTTCTTTAATGTCTTACACGGAGAGAGATCTATCCAATCACGAACTGGATAAGATTTTTTCATCTAATAAATCAGATTTTACTTGAGTAACCTATTTATAGAGACAGAGAGACTTTTAATCAAGGAGACAAAGTTACAGTGGGATGTTTGGACACTAGCGCACTTAAACTTAAAATCATTCCTAAAGGACTGCGTTTAAATAAATGTCCTACCTTTGATGTCACAGACCCAGATTTCATCAACTCATGGAAAGAGATTTTGAGTGAATGCTCTGATCGTCTGATGTTGCTATTAGTTGGGTACAAGACCAAACTACTAGAAGATTTAAGAAAAGCATATAAGAAGTACAAAATGAACTAATAGCAAGACAACCTGATCCTAGCTACTCACACTTTAATCTGACCTTGAAAACCACTATAGCCAATGTTAAAAATGAACTAGTGAATGTAAAACATACTAAATATCTTAGAGATGTTAATGATTATAATACAAATACTGTTTATGTCTGGAACTGCAAACAGAGATTTCCTACTAGGAGGGAATTTCAGGAGGTAGCATTCCAGTCTAGGCCCTATGGTAGAGGACATAATAGACGTATAAGAGGGTCTATAAATAACAATCGAAAATAATCAAAATTATCAGAACAAACTGGGTAAGTTCTCAGATAGCGAAGCTGAGTCTTTTGATGATAGTTCATGTAAGGAAGATATGCAACCAGTGAGAGCAGGGATTTTGAAACCAGCCCCAAATTATATTAGAACTGTTGAACATTAAACTGTTTGTGCACAACAGGTATATACTAATATTAGACAACAGAACTATCAAGGGATGGGGACAGTCCAGGGTGTGAGCACCTTTCTATTGAGACAACAAGATGCTGGTCCAGTGGTAAGAAGTAAAACAGGGAGTCAGTATGAATCTTTCAGCTTACATTCTAACTATCAACCTGTAGTACCCCTCACTGGCCAACACAACATTGTAGTAGACAAAAGACAACAAATAAAACAGTTTTTTCCGCTTACCCAACTACAACCCACTGGGGGGTCTCATTAAATATACAGGTATCAGCTGAGGGGCAAAAGGGCCCAGATGAAATACAAACCCACAATGTGATACATTTGTCTAACAAAGTGCTATCCACTCTACAAATCAAGGTGTTGGATTATGGTTTGAATTTTGTACCTTTTTCACACCATATTAGATGTAAATAAACTAATAAGGAATATTACCCTATGTAGACACTTTGGGAGTGGTGAATCTCTACCAACCAACCCCTCTGCTGCCACCATCACAAGCAATACAGATTGCCCCTTTGAACAAGCATGTGATGTCGTTACACTTCAAAAGTATTGTATGGGATGGAAGCAGCAATGAGAGGGAGGATAGTACAAGAGACAAATTGTGTGGCTTAAAGAACCCTTCATCTTTCTATCCAATAGAGTAGGGGTAATACCCTGGAAACGTTTTACAAAAGGGTAGAAAATTATCTAATGTCACTACACTCCAACACCTTACAAAATAAAAAACAACAACAATCTATCTAGATTAGAACGAGGGGCATTAGAAGAGTTGATGGAGTGTAGAGATATTGTGATCAAAGCCTCGAACAAGGGTGGATAAGTGGTGGTATTGGATAGAAATACATATATATGTGAAGCCAAATGCAAAATTGAGGGTCCAGATAATTATATGGTCCTTACCTCTGATCCCACCAAGTCATACCACATCTTCTAGATAATGCTCTAGAAAAGGGTTTTATTGATGCTGAAACAACCGAGTTCTTGTATGTTGCCAATCCTATAGTACCTATCTTTCACCACCTCCCAAAGGTACATACATCTTTGCATGAAGTTAAGGGGCGTCTGATAGTTAGCGGCATAGGTTCCCTACTTGAGCACCTTTCTCAGTGGTGGGACGCTGTTTTTGTCCCTTTGTTGTCTCACTAAATAGCTATTTGAGAGACACAAAGCATATACTAAAACTGACAAAGGACTTTAAGTGGGACCCTATAAAACACTCATGGTTGTCTATTGACGTAGTCTCACTCTACTCTTCCATACCCCACTCACAGGGTTTAACAGCTATACATTTTTTCCTGAGAGAATATTCAGATTTTACTACAGATTTCCAAGATTGGTCACGAGTTTTCTTTTAACACACAACTTTTTCAAGTTTGATGGTACTTTATATCTCCAGAAGTGTGGAACAGCGATGGGGGCCAAATTTGCCCCCTCCTATGTTAACCTGTATTTGTGTTTGTGGGAGTTTTTCCACATTTTTGGAGATGGGAACCCCTTTAGAGAGTCAATTAGCTTTTTTAAAAGATATGTTGATGATCTTATTTTCATCTTTAAGGGAGACCATTTGAAAGCTACCCATTTTGTCGACTGGCTTAATATTAATGACTTTAATCTAAAGTTTACTTTTGATTTTAAGAAGGTTTCTATCAATTATCTTGATGTAACTCTGATGGGAGGTAGGGATGGTAATATAACTTCGGATGTCTACAGGAAGCCCATAGCAGGCAATTCCCTTCTACATGCAAAGTCATGTCATCCTGATTTTGTGCCATATGCGGTTGCGAAAGAACAATATACCAGCCATAAGAAGAACTGTAATAAGGTGAGTACCTATCATATTAGAGCAGATCAGCTTACCAAACGCCTTAAACAAAGAGGCTATCCTAATAGACTCATTAATAGAGATTGTTTTGAAGTAAACTCAATAGATCGTGATTCTCTTCTACTTGATAAAACTGTAACAAGTGCAAAAAAAACGAGTGAGTCCTTCAAGGGAGTCAACCTTGTAACAAATAACAGTGCACAATATAAAGAAGTATGTGGTATTGTAAAGAAACACTTGGATTTATTAATTGTGGATTATAAACTTGTAGGGTGTGTAGAAGAGGGCCTGGGGTGCTCTTATAGACGAGGTGCTACCATAGGTAATCTAGTGTCTCCTTCTGACTTACCCCCAGTACAAAGTACTACCAGCTCCTGGCTTACTCACTTAGGTATGTTTAAATGTGGGAGAAACAAATGCAGACCATGTAAATATGCAGTTTTTTCTAAGCAATTTAAGTCAGACGTTACGCAAGAGTTTTTCAATATTAGACACTGTTTAAACTGCATCTCGACTTTGGTGGTCTATGTCATTACATGTATCCAGTGTAATCAGCAATATGTTGGCCAAACAATACGTGACGTAGGATCAAGGATAAGAGAACATTTCTCTACCATCACGGTGGGTAAATCAACTACCCCTCTTGTCCAACACGTTGCTCGATTCCACAATAAAAGTCTTGATTCTTTTAGATGACAAACCATAGACTAGGTCATTCTCCCCAAAAGAGGGGGTGATAAGATCAAACTTTTGAGTAAAAATTAAATGTTTGGGATTTTCAGACTGGATACGCGAGTACCTAAGGGCTTCAACTCTGAATATGATTTGATAAACCATTGGCAAAATTTAATTTCCTCCTCCATACATACATATATAAGTATAATCCTTACTAAATACGGCAGTGCTGTTGAGCACTTATACTGTTTGTTGGCGCCCCTGAAATAACCTTCCCCTTGACACTTTGGGCATCTTTTTCTATGCACCTATTTACCATTACAGGGAGTGCAGAATTATTAGGCAAGTTGTATTTTTTAGGATTAATTTTATTATTGAACAACAACCATGTTCTCAATGAACCCAAAAAACTCATTAATATCAAAGCTGAATAGTTTTGGAAGTAGTTTTTAGTTTGTTTTTAGTTATAGCTATTTTAGGGGGATATCTGTGTGTGCAGGTGACTATTACTGTGCATAATTATTAGGCAACTTAACAAAAAACAAATATATACCCATTTCAATTATTTATTTTTACCAGTGAAACCAATATAACATCTAAACATTCACAAATATACATTTCTGACATTCAAAAACAAAACATAAACAAATCAGTGACCAATATAGCCACCTTTCTTTGTAAGGACACTCAAAAGCCTGTCATCCATGGATTCTGTCAGTGTTTTGATCTGTTCACCATCAACATTGCGTGCAGCAGCAACCACAGGCTCCCAGACACTGTTCAGAGAGGTGTATTGTTTTCCCTCCTTGTAAATCTCACATTTGATGATGGACCACAGGTTCTCAATGGGGTTCAGATCAGGTGAACAAGGAGGCCATGTCCTTAGATTTTCTTCTTTTATACCCTTTCTTGCCAGCCACGCTGTGGAGTACTTGGACGCGTGTGAGGGAGCACTGTCCTGCATGAAAATCATGTTTTTCTTGAAGGATGCAGACTTCTTCCTGTACCACTGCTTGAAGAAGGTGTCTTCCAGAAACTGGCAGTAGGACTGGGAGTTGAGCATGACTCCATCCTCAACCCGAAAATGCCCCACAAGCTCATCTTTGATGATACCAGCCCAAACCAGTACTCCACCTCCACCTTGCTGGTGTCTGAGTCGGACTGGAGCTCTCTGCCCTTTACCAATCCAGCCACGGGCCCATCCATCTGGCCCATCAAGACTCACTCTCATTTCATCAGTCCATAAAACCTTAGAAAAATCAGTCTTGAGATATTTCTTGGCCCAGTCTTGACGTTTCAGCTTGTGTGTCTTGTTCAGTGGTGGTCGTCTTTCAGCCTTTCTTACCTTGGCCATGTCTCTGAGTATTGCACACCTTGTGCTTTTGGGCACTCCAGTGATGTTGCAGCTCTGAAATATGGCCAAACTGGTGGCAAGTGGCATCTTGGCAGCTGCACGCTTGACTTTTCTCAGTTCATGGGCAGTTATTTTGCGCCTTGGTTTTTCCACACGCTTCTTGCGACCCTGTTGACTATTTTGAATGAAACGCTTGATTGTTCGATGATCACGCTTCAGAAGCTTTGCAATTTTAAGAGTGCTGCATCCCTCTGCAAGATATCTCACTATTTTTTACTTTTCTGAGCCTGTCAAGTCCTTCTTTTGACCCATTTTGCCAAAGGAAAGGAAGTTGCCTAATAATTATGCACACCTGATATAGGGTGTTGATGTCATTAGTCCACACCCCTTCTCATTACAGAGATGCACATCACCTAATATGCTTAATTAGTAGTAGGCTTTTGAGCCTATACAGCTTGGAGTAAGACAACATGCATAAAGAGGATGATGTGGTCAAAATACTCATTTGCCTAATAATTCTGCACTCCCTGTATAGTTGAACAGGTATACCTTTATGTAATTGCCTTGGGTGGTCTGGCTCTTATCGATGAAAGGTTACACTATCACTATACATATCAGTACCTTCTAAAAGAAACGTCAAAATAGAAGGTCTATCCCTGACTCTATATCTTTCTTTGTTGTGCTATTCATTTTGGTGTAAACTGGCTACACCACTTGAGTCAAGGGATATCATGCAAGGGGATAAGGATAATGACAGTCCACAACAATATTTTTTTTTAATGTCTTACACGGAGAGAGATCTATCCAATCACAAACTGGATAAGATTTTTTCATCTAATAAATCAGATTTTACTTGAGTAACCTATTTATAGAGACAGAGAGACTTTTAATCAAGGAGACAAAGTTACAGTGGGATGTTTGGACACTTGCGCACTTTAACTTAAAATCATTCCTAAAGGACTGCATTTAAATAAATGTCCTACCTTTGATGTCACAGACCCAGATTTCATCAACTCATGGAAAGAGATTTTGAGTGAATGCTCTGATCGTCTGATGTTGCTATTAGTTGGGTACAAGACCAACTACTAGAAGATTTAAGAAAAACATATAAGAAGTACAAAATGAACTAATAGCAAGACAACCTGATTCTAGCTACTCACACTTTAATCTGACCTTGAAAACCACTATAGCCAATGTTAAAAATGAACTAGTGAATGTAAAACATACTAAATATCTTAGAGATGTTAATGATTATAATACAAATACTGTTTATGTCTGGAACTGCAAACAGAGATTTGCTACTAGGAGGGAATTTCAGGAGGTAGCATTCCAGTCTAGGCCCTATGGTAGAGGACGTAATAGACATATAAGAGGGTCTATAAATAACAATCGAAAATAATCAAAATTATCAGAACAAACTGGGTAAGTTCTCAGATAGCGAAGCTGAGTCTTGTGATGATAGTTCATGTAAGGAAGATATGCAACCAGTGAGAGCAGGGATTTTGAAACCAGCCCCAAATTATATTAGAACTGTTGAACATTAAACTGTTAATGCACAACAGGTATATACTAATATTAGACAACAGAACTATCAAGGGATGGGGACAGTCCAGGGTGTGAGCACCTTTCTATTGAGACAACAAGATGCTGGTCCAGTGGTAAGAAGTAAAACAGGGAGTCAGTATGAATCTTTCAGCTTACATTCTAACTATCAACCTGTAGTACCCCTCACTGGCCAACACAACATTGAAGTAGATGAAAGACAACAAATAAAACAGGTTTTTCCGCTTACCCAACTACAACCCACTGGGGGGGTCCCATTAAATATACAGGTATCAGCTGAGGGGCAAAAGGGCCCAGATGAAATACAAACCCACAATTTGATACATTTGTCTAACAAAGTGCTATCCACTCTACAAATCAAGGTGTTGGATTATGATTTGAATTTTGTACCTATTAATAAATTCAATCTTTTTCACACCATATTAGATGTAAATAAACTAATAAGGAATATTACCCTATGTAGACACTTTGGGAGTGGTGAATCTCTACCAACCAACCCCTCTGCTGCCACCATCACAAGCAATACAGATTGCCCCTTTGAACAAGCATGTGATGTCGTTACACTTCAAAAGTATTGTATGGGATGGTAGCAGCAATGAGAGGGAGGATAGTACAAGAGACAAATTGTGTGGCTTTAAGAACCCTTCATCTTTCTATCCAATAGAGTAGGGGTAATACCCTGGAAACGTTTTACAAAAGGGTAGAAAATTATCTAATGTCACTACACTCCAACACCTTACAAAATAAAAAACAACAACAATCTATCTAGATTAGAACGAGGGGCATTAGAAGAGTTGATGGAGTGTAGAGATATTGTGATCAAAGCCTCGAACAAGGGTGGATAAGTGGTGGTATTGGATAGAAATACATATATATGTGAAGCCAAATGCAAAATTGAGGGTCCAGATAATTATATGGTCCTTACCTCTGATCCCACCAAGTCATATCACATCTTCTAGATAATGCTCTAGAAAAGGGTTTTATTGATGCTGAAACAACCGAGTTCTTGTATGTTGCCAATCCTATAGTACCTATCTTTCACCACCTCCCAAAGGTACATACATCTTTGCATGAAGTTAAGGGGCGTCTGATAGTTAGCGGCATAGGTTCCCTACTTGAGCACCTTTCTCAGTGGTGGGACGCTGTTTTTGTCCCTTTGTTGTCTCACTAAATAGCTATTTGAGAGACACAAAGCATATACTAAAACTGACAAAGGACTTTAAGTGGGACCCTATAAAACACTCATGGTTGTCTATTGACGTAGTCTCACTCTACTCTTCCATACCCCACTCACAGGGTTTAACAGCTATACATTTTTTCCTGAGAGAATATTCAGATTTTACTACAGATTTCCAAGATTGTTCACGAGTTTTCTTTTAACACACAACTTTTTCAAGTTTGATGGTACTTTATATCTCCAGAAGTGTGGAACAGCGATGGGGGCCAAATTTGCCCCCTCCTATGTTAACCTGTATTTGTGTTTGTGGGAGTTTTTCCACATTTTTGGAGATGGGAACCCCTTTAGAGAGTCAATTAGCTTTTTTAAAAGATATGTTGATGATCTTATTTTCATCTTTAAGGGAGACCATTTGAAAGCTACCCATTTTGTCGACTGGCTTAATATTAATGACTTTAATCTAAAGTTTACTTTTGATTTTAAGAAGGTTTCTATCAATTATCTTGATGTAACTCTGATGGGAGGTAGGGATGGTAATATAACTTCGGATGTCTACAGGAAGCCCATAGCAGGCAATGCCCTTCTACATGCAAAGTCATGTCATCCTGATTTTGTGCCATATGCGGTTGCGAAAGAGCAATATACCCGCCATAAGAAGAACTGTAATAAGGTGAGTACCTATCATATTAGAGCAGATCAGCTTACCAAACGCCTTAAACAAAGAGGCTATCCTAATAGACTCATTAATAGAGATTGTTTTGAAGTAAACTCAATAGATCGTGATTCTCTTCTACTTGATAAAACTGTAACAAGTGCAAAAAAAATGAGTGAGTCCTTCAAGGGAGTCAACCTTGTAACAAATAACAAACAAATAACAGTGCACAATATAAAGAAGTATGTGGTATTGTAAAGAAACACTTGGATTTATTAATTGTGGATGATAAACTTGCAGGGTGTGTAGAAGAGGGCCTGGGGTGCTCTTATAGACGAGGTGCTACCATAGGTAATCTAGTGTCTCCTTCTGACTTACCCCCAGTACAAAGTACTACCAGCTCCTGGCTTACTCACTTAGGTATGTTTAAATGTGGGAGAAACAAATGCAGACCATGTGAATATGCAGTTTTTTCTAAGCAATTTAAGTCAGACGTTACGCAAGAGTTTTTCAATATTAGACACTGTTTAAACTGCATCTCAACTTTTGTGGTCTATGTCATTACATGTATCCAGTGTAATCAGCAATATGTTGGCCAAACAATACGTGACGTAGGATCAAGGATAAGAGAACATTTCTCTACCATCACGGTGGGTAAATCAACTACCCCTCTTGTCCAACACGTTGCTCGATTCCACAATAAAAGTCTTGATTCTTTTAGATGACAAACCATAGACTAGGTCATTGTCCCCAAAAGAGGGGGTGATAAGACCAAAATTTTGAGTAAAAATTAAATGTTTTGGATTTTCAGACTGGATATGCGAGTACCTAAGGGCTTCAACTCTGAATATGATTTGATAAACCATTGGCAAAATTTAATTTCCTCCTCCAAACTCTTCCTCTCTTCTCCCCCTTCCCCCCCTCTATTTTGCTCTTATCATTTTTATTATTACTAGTGTATATATTGTAGGTCTTTATTATCTATACTATCTATATTATCTATTGATTTTTTGATTCTCTGTTTTGTTAATATTCCCAGATATTCTCAAGACTATTGTATATAGCAGTGATTCACATCTCTAGCTTATGGGACTTTATGTAGTATAGTGGTTAGTGCTAGAGGTTAGGAAGCAGTAGACTCAGGTTCAAATCCTGGTTGGGATAAGACCCAACATTTTGATGTGGCATACATGTGTATGTATATATACTTGTAACACCATTATATATTTTTTGAATAAATATTTAAATATTTTTGATTATTTTACAAGTATATCTCTTGAATATGATATGAATGATATGATATGAATGATTAGGGAATATATGTTTATGGAATATATGGCTATTGCAACACAAAACATACTTTTATGCTAGGAGATATTACTGTCATTTTCAATTTAAAGGAGGGCACTATATGTTTAATATAGAAGGGTAATATTAATTGTTTACCACTTTTTGAAGTGGTTTAGTTAATTAAATGATACCTTTACACAGTTGTGCTTCTATAGATTTACCTCCTAAGTGTTTGTGTATTGTATACTTCTGTTTTATTAACATGCCACACATGTATGTTTAATTTAATAGTTTATGGTTTCTATTATATAACTCTGAACCATCTGCAAAGTTGCATTTATAGTACATAATTGACCAATGATGTATATCTCTCTCTATGTCTTAAACTACAAATACTTTCAGCTATGTAAATTTCTTTCTTCCAATGACTGTGCAGTAGGGGTTTTAAATAGTGTGTTTCCCATGTTTTATTAAGCTATAACTACGGCTCTTTAGCTGAAACGCGTAAGTTTGTCTGCACAGCTGTTTGTATGTGATACATTTTACCATGTTTTGGGCTTCTAATCCTATTTGAAAAGAAAATAAATGCTAAGTTTTATCTTAAGGATGTTTTCTGATGTTGCTCAACATTTTCTTCTTTGGTTTCCGAAGAGTTAAACAGTACTTAAAATAATGGCAAACACTTGTTCTTCTGTCCTAGTAGCAGTGGAAACACTACTAATTGATCATTTCCAACAGATCTGTGAAAACTTTGACGCTACATGGGGTCATTTGTCTGAGGCGTTGGACTCCTCTTATATTCCAGCTAATAGATGACCTGCAACCAGATTTTTCTATACCTTTGGAGCAAGGATGTACTGACACAGTGCTGGTCTTGTTTACAGTGGATGAAGAAACCCTTCGGATAAAGTTTACATATGTGAATGAGTTATGCCCCATGTGTATGCCACTTCTGAAGGAATCCTTAACCCTGCATACCCCTGGCAAGCAACAGGCTACAAAGAGTACAGAGATCACAGATGTAGCTGATATACAGCACAGAACTCATGCGTCATACTCTGGATCAAGTGGAGGAAATTGTCTTGGTGAGCTCCAAAATACTACTGCGGCCCTTGAAGTGAAGACATGGGATATCCCCTTTTCATATGTCCTGGAGAGCTCTTTTATACTACCAGGGGACATTCTGGCAAAAAGTGAACAGGAGTGGAGTAACTCCTTTCTCTTTCTTCTTCTTCCTCCTCTCTCCCCCTCTTTTCTTCTCTCTCACCTCTCTCTCCATGCGCTCTTCCGACTACTTTTTTCTCTCTCGCTCCATTGTCTCTCTCTTTATCCTTTCTCTTGTTCTTCCTTCTATATTTATTTTTCTGCATTCTGTCCATTTGGCTAAACTCTGTCTTCTCTTGTTACCTCTATCTGTCCCTACACAACCAGGAGTACAGTACAGGGACATACTTAACAAATACAAAAAATTCAACTTAAATAAGCTTCATATTTGAATTTTGCCTGTGTAAATTTGCTGTTCCCTCAAAATAACTCAACACACAGCCATTAATGTCTAAACCGTTGGCAAAAAAAGTGAGTACACCCCTAGGTGGAAATGTCCAAATTGGGCCCAAAGTGTCAATATTTTGTGTGACCACCATTATTTTCCAGCACTGCCTTAACCCTCTTGTGCATTGAGTTCACCAGAGCTCACAGGTTGTCACTGGAGTCCTCTTCCACTCCTCCATGACGACATCATGGAGCTGGTGGATGTTAGAGACCTTGCGCTCCCCAAACTTCCGTTTGAGGATGCCCCACAGATACTCAATAGGGGTTAGGTCTGGAGACATGCTTGGCCAGTTAGCCTCAGCTTCTTTAGCAAGGCAGTGGTCATCTTGGAGGTGTGTTTGGGGTCATTATCATGTTGGAATACTGCCCTGTGGTTCAGTCTCCCAAGGGGATCATGCTCTGTTTCAGTATGTCACAGTACATGTGGCATTCATGGTTCCCTCAATGAACTTTAGCTCCCCAGTGCCAGCAGCACTCATGCAGGCCCAGACCATGTCACTCCCACCACCATGCTTGACTGTAGGCAAAACACACTTGTCTTTGTACTGTACTCCTCACCTGGTTGCCGCCACACACACTTGACACCATCTGAACAAAATAAGTTTATCTTGGTCTCATCGGACCACAAGACATGGTTCCAGTAATTCATGTCCTTACTCTGCTTGTCTTCAGCAAACTGTTTGCAGGCTTTCTTGTGTATCATCTTTAGAAGAGGCTTCCTTCTGGGACAACAGCCATGCAGACCAATTTGATGCAGTGTGTGGCCTAGGGTCTGAGCACTGACAGGCTGACCCTCCCACCTCTTTAACCTCTGCAGCAATGCTGGCAGCACTTATACGTCTATTTCCCAAAGACAACCTCTGGATATGACGCTGAGCACTTGCACTCAACTTCTTTGGTCAACCATGGCGAGGCCTGTTCTGACAGGAACCTGTCCTGTTAAACCGCTGTTTGGTCTTGCCCACAGTGCTGCAGCTCAGTTTCATGGTCTAGGCAATCTTCTTATAGCCTAGGTGAGGTGCCATGTTGTGCCATGTTGAGGTGCCATGTTGAACTTCCAGTGACCAGTATGAGAGAGTGTGGGAGCGATAACACCAAATTTAACACACCTGCTCCCCATTCACACCTTGTAATACTAACGAGTCACATTAAATTGATCTGCATGGCTGTTGTCCCAGAAGGAGGGAAAATGGCTAATTGGGCCCAATTTGGACATTTCCACTTAGGGGTATACTCATTATTGTTGCCAACGGTTTAGAATTTAATGGCTGTGTGTTAAGTTATTTTGAGGGAAAAGCAAATTTATACTGTTATACAGGCTGTACACTCACTACTTAACATTGTAGCAAAGTGTCATTTCTTCAGTGTTGTCACATGAAAAGATATAATAAAATATTTGCAAAACTGTGAGGGGTGTACTCACTATTGTGGGATACTATGGAGCCTATCTATCAAGCTCTGAATGGAGCTTGATGCCCTGTGTTTCTGGCGAGCCTGCAGGCTCGTCAGAAACAGCAGATATGAAGCAGTGGTCACAAAGACCGCTGCTCCATAACCTGGACACCTGCTGTGAGCAGGCGGACAGACATCGCCAGAAATCAACCCGATCGCGTATGATCAGGTTGATTGACACCCCCCTGCTGGCGGCCCATTGGCCGCGAGTCTGCAGGGGGCGGCGTTGCACCAGCAGCTCTTGTAAGCTGCTGGTGCAATGCTGAATACGTCGAGCGTATTGCTCGCCGTATTCAGCAAGGTCTGGCGGACCTGATCCGCACTGTCGGATCAGGTCCGCCAGACTTTCCTAAATAGGGGCCTATATATCAGCTCCTCTACAAATATATCAATAGACATATTAAGGGTGCACTTTTGATTATCTACACAAAGTTAAAGGTGCTACTACAATTAATATATTAAGCTACACAAGGTGAGTAGTATTTGTTCTCTAAATCTAGCTTATGTTTTAGCTAATAAATTAGAGTTCTACAAATTACAATATATAGATGTTTCACATTTTAATAAGGTCCTAAGAGTGGTCCGTTGTGTTTAACTTCTACTATTATCTCCCCTTCATGTTATTACTAGGACCAAGGGTTGGGGTTACTTTTTTTTTTTTTTTTGCAGTTTAATCATTTTGGGAATAGATCATACGATAAAACCAAAAAAAAATTGAGGTGGATTTTTCCTCTTTAAAGGGACAGTCAAGTAAAAAAAAAAAAATCATGATTTAAATTTAAATTTTAAACAACTTTCCAATTTACTTTTATCACAAATTTTGCTTTGTTCTCTTGGTATTCTTAGTTGAAAACTAAATCTAGGAGGTTTATATTCTAATTTCTTAGACCTTGAAGCCCACCTCTAATCTTAAAGCATTTTCACAGTTTTAACCACTAGAGGGCAATATTTCATGTCTTTCACATAAATAACATTGAGCTCATGCACGTGAAGCTCCTAGGAGTGAGCACTGATTGGCTAAAATGCAAGTCTGTCAAAAATACTGAAATAAGGGGGCAGTCTGCAGAGGCTCCACTCCAATACCCCATGCCATGTGGCTATTTGCTCCTCCAGTTCGAGCCAGGTCACATTCCTACACAGCACAAGAAAAAGGAACTTGACCGCAGACTGGAGAGGAAGAGGGAGGAGCCAGCCAGCAGGCGCTGTGTGCAACTGTACAGGACAAGAGCGCGGGATGGAGCAGTGAGGAGCAGGCACTGGCACTAGTCTGGAAACAAAGACAATCAAAGAAGATCTATTCAGGGGTAGGTCAGACTGAGGGGGTAACTTGAGTAAAATTAATATATCACATCACCCCTGCTTGGAGCCTGTTTGTATATATTAAGTCTACTGGTGCCTTTGTGTATGTATAAAACACACACACTGTCAGCAGCAGCTCAGCCCTACGCAATATTCATAAGATTCTAAATGTGTTTTATACATACATATATATATATATATTATTATTATTATATATATATATATACATACAACTATTTGCTCTTTAGGAAAGCTTTATAATTATATAATTATCCACTATCTTACTTGTAGGGATGACTATAAAATTATACAATATTATTTTCCTCTTTAAAGGGACAGTCAAGTAAAAAAAATAATTCATGACATGTAATTTTAAACAACTTTCCAATTTACTTGTATCACCAATTTTGCTTTGTTCTCTTGGTATTCTTAGTTGAAAGCTAAACCTAGGAGTTTTATATTCCAATTTCTTAGACCTTTAAGCCTGCCTCTAATCTTAAAGCATTTTCACAGTTTTTTTACCACTAGAGGGCATTAGTTCATGTCTTTCACATAAATAACATAGAGCTCATGCACGTGAAGCTCCTAGGAGTGAGCACTGATTGGCTAAAATGCAAGTCTGTCAAAAATACTGAAATAAGGGGGCAGTCTGCAGAGGCTTAGATGCAAAGTAATTACAGAGGTAAAACATGTATTATTATAACTGTGTTGGTTATGCAAAACTAGGTAATAGGTAATAAAGGGATTATCTATCTTTTAAAACAACAAAATTATGATGTTGACTGTCCCTTTAATTATTTACATAAAAGCACAAGAGTTCAGTTAAAAGTTTGTGTTCGTGAACATAATTTAATAGGCCTAGATTACAAGTGAAGCAGAAAAATATTAGCTCTATTGAGAGCTAACAGTGTTCAAGTTAAATCAATATTGCTCCTATTATTGCGTTAATATTACACGTTGAAAGTGAAACATTTGCGCTTGAGTGAGACTCAGGCGCGCTAACATTGAAGATCAGATAGGGCGGTCTCACTAACTCCCTCTCCCTATAGAGCTACTACAGAGCCAGTGGTGTCGCTACAGGGGTAATTCTTTGCCCTCCTGTGTGCCCCCCCACCAGCCCCGGCACTTGTGAACTGATATATAATTTTTTTTTTTATTATTGTTTTACTCTGACACTGATAGTGTTTTTTATTTTGAAAATGACTGGAAGTATTGTAATAATATGGGCAGCAGCAGCTCAGCCCTACGCAATAATCATAAGATTCTAAATGTGTTTTATACATACACAACTATTATATACAACTATTTGCTCTTTAGGAAAGCTTTATAATTATATAATTATCCACTATCTTCCTTGTAGGGATGACTATAAAATTATACATATCTATATATATATAGTTTTGGGATCCAAGCACTCACATTGTGTTATGAAATAAATCTGTTCATTTTACAGGGACTTTAAATTCTACTCTTTTCTGCTGCAGAAAAAAAGGAGAACTTAAAGTCCCTGTAAAATGAACCAATGATTTTCTCAAAGGGGGCTGAAACAGCTCCTAAAAGTAGCAACACTACCCCCAGAGTAGGGATGTGAGAGTAGGGATGTGCAATCATAGGAGGCAGGTGAGGCAGTGCCGCACCTGCCATTTGGGGCATTTTTTAATTAAAAATAAAATTTTAATGAAATTATTTTTTTAATCCCCCCCCATTTCCCCCCCCCCTCTATATTGTGCAATAGAGAGAGGCAGCATAGGGTTCGGCTTCCTCTCTATTGCACAATCTTGTAGCATACTCTTATGTGTGTGTACTGTGTATGTATGAGTGTGTCTATGCATCAGTTTGTGTGTGCATGCATTAATGTGTGTGTGAGTGTGTGTATGCATTAGTATGAGTGTGTAAGTGTGAGTGTGTATGTGTGAGTGTGTATGCATTAGTGTGTCTGTGTATGCATTAGTGTGAGTGTGTATGTATGCATTAGTGTGTATGTTTATATGTGTGTGTGTATGCATTAGTGTGTGTGTGTGTGTATGCATTAGTGTGTCTGTGTATGCATTAGTGTGTATACATTAGTGTGAGTGTGTGTATACGTAAGTGTGTATTCATTAGTGTGAGTGTGTATTTGAGTGTTTGTGTATGTTATGTATGAGCATGTGTGTGTATGTATGAGTGGGTGTATGTGTATATATATGAATATGTCTGTGTATGTGTGAGTGTGTTATGCATTAGTGTGTGTGAGTATGTGCATGCATGTGTGAGTGTATGTATGAGTGTATGTGTGAGTGTGTTATGCATTAGTGTGTGTGTGCATGCATTAGTGTGTGTATGTATGAGTATGTGCGTGTATGTGTATGCATTAGTATACCGTCCAGGTATAATCACTGTTAGTTGCGCTCCTCCTAAGCGTCCGATGAGAACAAACAACCAGGCACAATGGAGAGTGGGCGGGGGACACACCCCCTGAATAGATCCGGATGATAGGCTGCAACTTCAGGCGTGTCTGCCTCGCACGCCCCAAACAGAGCAAAGTACAGAAATCCAAAGAATGAAGTTGCGCTCAGACTTGCAGGAATCTTGATGAAAGAAGTATACTCCAGGCAAGAAGTGTAGATAAAAACAACTTTTATTCCAATCGAGTAAAAAGGACATGTAATACGATGTCCTACAGAGAAAGCCAGCAGTGACTCTGACAATCAGGTTGATGAGC
Organism: Bombina bombina; assembly: GCF_027579735.1. NCBI lineage: Eukaryota > Metazoa > Chordata > Amphibia > Anura > Bombinatoridae > Bombina > Bombina bombina. The sequence continues at coordinate 325,275,790 of NC_069499.1, forward strand.
TGATCCTCACGCAGACATGTTTTGTGCGTTTGCTGGCTTTCTCTGTAGGACATCGTATTACATGTCCTTTTTACTCGATTGGAATAAAAGTTGTTTTTTATCTACAGTTCTTGCCTGGAGTATACTTCTTTCATCAAGATTCCTGCAAGGGTGAGCGCAACTTCATTCTTTGGATTTCTATGCATTAGTATATGTATGAGTATTTTGTGAGTATATGTATGAGTGTGTGTATGCATTACTGTGTGTGTGTGTATGTATGAGTGTGTGTGTGTAAGCGTGTTATGCATTAGTGTGTATGTGTGTGCATGCGTGTGTGAGTGTGTATGTATATATGAGAGTATATATGTATGTATGAGTGAATATGTATGTATGAATGAGTGTGTATGTATAGGTATGTATGAGTGCGGTGGCGGTACTACAACTGGGCCCCCGAGGGTGGGGGCCCATCTTAAAAAAATATATATATATAAACAAAACGTTGACCTGCCACTGCCTGCACTGATATCATGTGAGTGTGACTTGATGCTTTACTAATGTATCTGTCTCTGACTACAGGGATTAGTGTTTCTGTTTTACCCATTGGTGTTTATGTGTGTGTGTTTGTGTATGTATGTATGTGTGTGTATTTATGCATGTATGTGTGTGTATGTTTGTGGAACCAGCAAATTACAGACCTTGTTACTACAGCATGGGGGGGGTGGGGGGTAAACAGAGTCAGTATACAGTATCACTATATACAGTACAGGGGGGGCTGGACCATGTCACATACTACTGTGGTCACTTTATAAAGTACTGTGGCAGGTAGGGTCAGGCCAGCCATCTCACCGGCAGATTACAGACTGTGTCACTAACTCACTATATACAGTACTGGTGGGTTAAACAGTGTCACTATATACAGTAATAGGGGGTCAGACCATCTCACAGACTGTGGGCACAGGTTACCTCCTTTTTCAGACATGTAATCTGATTCACATGTTTTATTCTGTGTTAAATGTTAAAAAAAAAGAGGATATGTATCAAATTAATCTTTTTCTATTGGGGGGCCCTTCTTAGATTCTTGCACCTGGGCCCTGTGGTTTCTAGTTATGCCTCTGAGTGAGTGTGTATGCATGAGTGAGTGAGTGTGTATGTATATGTATGTATGAGTATGTATGAGTGAGTGTGTATGTATGTATGAATGAGTGAGTGTGTATGTATGTATGAGTACATGTGTGTAGGTATGTATGAGTGAGTAAGTGTGTATGTATGTATATTCAGGGGTATGATTAAGTGGTGAAAAATATTAGCGCCCCCCCCCAGTTTTGACTGTGGTATCTTATGTGCCCCCCCTACATATTGTTCCTAGAGTCGCCACTGTATAGAGCACACTACTAAACTCTCTTCTGTCTTTCTCCCACGCTAACCCAAGGATGAGCTAGGCCAACTGTGCTAAAGATGAAGATGAGTTAAGTAATAAATATACCCCATCCCTTTAAAACACTTTTTAGACATTTATTTCAATAAAAAAACTTTTATTTTATATATAATATGAATGTATATAAGTGTAATACTTTATTTTAACAAGTTTTACATGAGTTTCAATGTACTTTCTTGTAGCCCTAACACTTTACTTCAGGTCTCAAGTCACGCAAACTATTTTAGCGCTATGTGTTGCGCTCAACTTTCAACTGTAATATAAGCGATGTTTAGTATTGCTGCGCTATCCATTGAAGGTATAGGATGCTCTAAAAGGATGTCGACCAAATTAAAAATTCTCTGATTATTCCTTTTTACCATCTGTAATACCAATTTGCACGCTAATCTTAATGTGGTCCTGCGATATTGATAGTGTGCCCTGTACTATCAATAGCGCTCCACTCATAATCTAGGCCATACTTCTTAAAGGAAAAGCCTCTGGAGAGCCACATTATAACCCCTAAGCAGTACGTTGGATAAGCTTGGGTTGCTGTCCAGTCACTATGTCACTAACCCTGTTCTCTTCTGCTTTCAGCATTTATGACAGCTGTGTAGAAATATTTTTATTAATAAAATGTAGCATATAGCCTTGCTGTTTTCTTGTTGTTTTTTGTTTTTTTTTGAGGGGGGTTTTGCTGAAGGAGTTGTTTATAGACTGTCTCCCTTAGATTTGTTTAGTTTACATACAAGGGAATAAGTACATTTTGTAATTTACAGCAACAAAAAAGCAAACTGATGCCCCCTCATTATTCTTGGGATAAGTCAGCCCATTAAGAAGTTTGTTTAAATGTCAGCAAAAAAATCTATCAAATTAAATAGATTCACATATTTGTAGAATGTCGAAAGGGATTTGCAGAAACATAGTTAAACTATAAAATACTAATTTTAGAGATGTTGGAAGCCTTTCTGCAAAGGTCAGTTTTAGACAAATAAAAGAAAATTATTAATACGAAGTCCAAAAACTAAAAACTAATGAACTTTTATAAGTTTTAAATTTTAAATCAATTGTATGCGCTACTAATGAACTACTTTTTAATGACCTCTTAGACAGTGGCCCCCATTTAAATTTTTAAAATGTACCATGCAAAACTTTGTATTCAGCCTTAGTGATTTTCTAAATCATAGTTTTCTTAACCATTCTCAACTTTTTTTAGCAAGTACCCCTGTAGGCATTCTTTTGATTTCTATGTACCCCAACTGTAGCACATTATTGATCTTTTATATAAGCAAAAATGGAAATTGTGTATCACTTGATTTCACAAGCTTGTATGAGATATGTTAATGAAGAAAATATATAGGAATCTGATATTTATTTTATGTTTTCCGGAATGTAATTTTCAGCAATATTACCACAGAGAATAATAAACACATAAAACACAGATATATAGGGGTCAATTTATTATTGTGCGGATGGACATGATACGATGCAGCGTATGATGTCCGTCGCACATCAATAAATACCCGCCCCTTGCAGATTCTCGGCCAATCGGCCGCTAACAGGGGGTGTCAATCAATCCGATCGTATTCGATCGGGCTGATTGCTGTCCGCAACCTCAGAGGTTGCGGATGAGTTAAGAAGCAGCGGTCTTATGACCGCTGCTTCTTAACTTCCGCTTCAGGCGGAACTGAAGCGGAATGGGTCGGAAGTAGCATCAGCTGCTTCATAAATCGACCCCATAGCCCCCTGATATTATTATTTAGATGCAATTACTTAGCTTCTTACATTAAAGAGGAAAATAAACTATTTTCTGCATGATGAGGAAAGTAATATTAATGGTACCATCTCTCTATTTTTAATAACCATTTCATGCCCAGTTTGTCTTGTTTTACTGCGGCATACTTCAGTATGATGCACTTTACCTATTTCACAGCGGCACATTTATCTAGTACTTGTCTCTGTGACACTTGGTCACAGTAATACACTTTCTCTGCTCATATCAGTAAAGCTGAACTCCAGCCCCCATATGTCACTAACAAGCCAGATCTGAGCCCATCTAAGGTTTTACTAATTTGAGGTGAATCAGTGATTGAGAAGTGGTCCCACCTAGGCTGGAAATACTCACACCCTGTTAGGTGTGCTCAAGGGTAGAAATGAGAAGCACCGCTCTCTTTGATTTGTCAGGTCTGCAATAGCTACATCTGTGGAAAAATAATGAAGACCAATCCCTGGAGTACCCCTTGCCAATGCCCCAAGTACCAATTAAAATACATTTGAATTAGTTTAAATTAATAAAGCAGTCCATACATACAGTCATGGGTTTTGGCTAATAACGTGCATTTTTGTAATGCTCTCTTAAAGAAAATCAAGAACCCTGGGGATACATAAGGTTAGCCTGATAAAAACAGGACATAATACTCAAATATTTTCTCTGTTTCATGTATATATTACAGGTTTGTTTGTGCACAACCATGCATTTCCTTTTAAATTTAAATCGCTTTTACGTAAACTTTTTCATGAAAAATATATTTTTATTATATTTAACCTACTGCTGCTCTTTCAAATACATAGGGCCAGATTACGAGTGGAGTACAAACTAACGCTTCAGCTCAAGCGTTAATTGTGCTAGAAGTAAGCTTTTTGCTCTTGTCAATGGAGAAAACAACACCACTCTTGCACAAACCCAATCGCTTGTTCTCACTTGCACTAACCCAATATGAAAATATTAATATTTCACATTCCAATGATCTTCAAATAACAGATTATGTTCTATTTATTTATAAATAAATATGTATACATATATCTGAGGTTTTATTGGTAATATATATGTATATATTTATATATATATATATATATATATATACTCTATATATATATATATATATATATATATATATATATATGATTATATATAGGTATAGATATATACAGATATGTATAGGAATATCTATTTAGAAATACATAGAGCATTGTATAAATATGCTTTAACATGTTTTCATCTACTTTACTGCAAAGGGCTCTAATGTACTTGAATATATATGTGTATAAATGTATACATATGTATTTATGTGTTTATATGAGTATCTATGTCTGTAAATACATATAAACACATATAAATACATAAATACATATGTACACATTTATAGACATACCTATATTTCTAAAAAAAAAATCAAACAGCCGAGATCTCATATTTTTGAACCTTTATAACTTTTTTGTGCAAAATTTTTATTCATAATTTTTATGAGATTGTGTTATTATGAGTGTAACTATACTTTGTAATGTATTTTTGATGTGTTTTGTGATACTTTTATGTTTTGTGAAACAGTTAACCAGAGCTCTGAATTTGCGGTAATCATTCTAGTCTAAATGAACAAAATTGCACTTACTTTCAACTCGTAATATCAGCATTAAGCCGACGATGAAGATTCAAATCAGCCAATAGGAATGCAAGGGTACCACCAAATAAAAGAGGTACCTCACATTCACTATTCAGTGTGCAACTGGAGACCGCATGAAGAGCCGCTCTATGTTGGTGATCAACAGAGGAGGACCGACTATCACAGCTGCCACCACCAAGATGAAGATAACAAGATGGACCGCCGGGGAGAAGATAAGAAGATGGATGAAGATGGAACACTGGCGGGATGAAAATGTACCGCTGCCGGGATGAAGATGGAGCGCTGCCGCCATTAACATCAGTCAGTACCAAATTTGGTATTTTTTTATTTTTGGCGTGCATTTTTTTTATAGATTAGGTTTTTTATTTTATTTTTGGGCAGCAAAAGAGTTGAATGCCTTTTTAAGGGCAATGCCAATCCAAATGCCCTTTTCGGGTATTTTGTAAAATATCTTTTTTTTATAGTTGTTTTTTATTTTGGGGGGTTGGGGGAAATAGGGGGTGTAATGTTAAAGGGGTTAGTGGGTTTTGTTCACAAAAGAGCTGATTCACTTTAGGGCAATACCCTACAAAAGGCCCTTTTAAGGGCTACTGGTACTTTAGTTTTAGGATAGGAATTTTGTTTATTGTGGGGTGGGGTTTTAGGATTTATTTTGTACTTTTTGGGTATCTTAATTTGGGTTAAGTTAGGGGGTGTTAGGTTAGGAGGTTTAGATGTTACTTTATGACTTTGCAATGTGAGGGACTGGTGGTTTAGCAGTTAGTAGTGTAGTTTAGCTATTGTGATGTGGGGAGCTGGTGGTTTAGCGGTTAATAGTGTAGTTTAGGTATTGCAATGTGGGGGGATGGTTGTTTAGGGGTTAATAGTGTAGTTTAGGTAATGTGATGTGGGAGGATGGTTGTTTAGGGGTTAATAGTGTTTTTTAGTTACTTTGCAATGTGGGGTATGGCATTAAGACTAGTGCCAAATGCAGACAAACCCATCCAGATATTTTGCCCATCCAGACAAATCTTTTGCATTAATATGGCTTGTGCAAGCAAAATGTGGATTTGATCTCTCATCCTCCTTTATTCACAGCCAGATAACACAATGCTGCAGTCTTCCATTCTGATGTTTCTCCTGAGTATTCATAGAATGTCCCTTCCTGGAGGTGAGAGCCAGGCTAACAGAGCTGAAGCTGGAATTGTTTCCAGACTATTATGAACCAGCTGTGACTCCTCTCACTGTTAGCTGCTCCTATGCATTAACTGTAAAACGATCCTAACAAGAACTGCAAATCCCTGCTGTTATGGGTATAATATGGGGAATTAGCAGCCAGGACTGTCACAGTTAATACCGAGTACGACTTGCAGTGCCCCCCCCCCCTCCTCACCAGCCCACTTACTGGGGAGCTGCAGGGAAGTCATCATGACTCTAAACAGGAAGTTCTGAGAAGCTGAGCATAGGAACATAAGTGACAATAATGTGCCTGTAAAAGGGAAGGCTTAGGTAAGAGTGAGTGAGAAAGCACAGCACATCCTAACATAACCCATGTGTATGAGAGATTATTGTGTGTTATGCAGCTGCTGTACATCCTGGTAATAACAAACTCCAGACATAAAGCAACACTATACATGAAGCTAAGCAACCACAGAAAAATCCTGGCTTTCCCCACGGCAGGTCACACAAAACAATAGTGCATTGTGTCTAATTAAATTTATCATCTGCAGTGACCCATTGAAAGTGATGTGTGTCTGAGATTATAGGTGCACAAAATCAAATACACACTGCAAGTATATCTGTGGGACAATGGGTGAGGTTGCCTTATGTATACTAAAAGTATTTAAACTATCAATAGTGGAAGACATGGACCTCACTCCTGTATGTTTTACTTTCATGTTTCAAAGCATTACTGTATTCTGTCTCCTATCTGTCCCCAAGTTTGTGATTTATATACTGTGTACAGGGCTGGACTGGGAATAAAAAGCAGCCCTGGAAAATTTGGGGACCTGGCCTTTTCTCCGTTGACTCAGTATAATGCGCACACCCCATTTTTCTCAAATGGGATTACTGGGATCCTCCTTCCCCCAATATTTTTTTCAGAATTATATTACATTGGTTTGTATTAAACAAAAGTGCCAGATTATTGTTATATGCACCCTACAACCCAATTGCATTCTTTAATCACCCCTTTAAATTGTAGCTTTCCAGCCCCAGCTACTGCAGCCCACAGGGAAATCTCCTGGTATGCTGGTAGGCCAAACCGGCTTGACTGTGTGTGTGTGCGTGTATGTATATAGTAGAGTTTTGCTGCAGCCCACAGGGAAATCTCCTGGTATCCTGGTAGGCAAAACCGGCTTGACTGTGTGTGTGTGTGTGTGTGTGTATATATATATATATATATATATATATATATATATATATATATATATATATATATATATATATATATATATATAGTAGAGTTTTGCTGCAGCCCACATGGAAATCTCCTGGTATCCTGGTAGGCAAAACCGGCTTGACTGTGTGTTGGTTTTTATGGTTTACGGGGACATTTCTCCTGAATACACGCAACGCTATGGGGACATTTGGTATTATGAGGACATGGCCCGAGTCCTCATAATTCCGGCACTGTAGATACATTCCTCTTACTCTAAATAACATCCTCAACTTTTTTCTCTTGATGTCCTCATAAACCATAAAAACCTGAAATCTGTGTGTTTCTGTGTATACCTCTGTGTGTGTGTTTATGCCCCTGGAGTCTGGTTTTGGTACTGCATCAAGATACACAGATGTCCTCATAAACCATAAAAACCTGAAACCTGTGTGTTTCTGTCTTCATAAACCATAAAAACCTGAAACCTGTGTGTTTCTGTCCTCATAAACCATAATAACCTGAAACCTGTGTGTTTCTGTCCTCATAAACCATAAAAACCGGAAATCTGTGTGTTTCTGTCCTCATAAACCGGCTTGACTGTGTGTGTGTGTGTGTGTGTGTGTGTGTGTGTGTGTGTGTGTGTGTGTGTGTGTGTGTGCGTGTATGTATATAGTAGAGTTTTGCTGCAGCCCACAGGGAAATCTCCTGGCATCCTGGTAGGCCAAACCGGCTTGACTGTGTGTGTGTGTGTGTGTATGTATATAGTAGAGTTTTGCTGCAGCCCACAGGGAAATCTCCTGGTATCCTGGTAGGCCAAACCGGCTTGATTGTGTGTGTGTGTGTATGTGTAGTAGAGCTTTGCTAAATTTCCTAGATTTGTCTCTTTGCCCAAATCTTGAAACACAGAGTATCATGACCAAACTATATCGCAAACCCACTGCTGGTAACACTATTTTGAATTCCAGATCTTGTCATTCTCCTCATTTACTCAAGTCCATACCTAAGGGACAACTATTACGAGTAAAAATAAATTATACACTTCTTGAAACATATGAGAATGAAGCCAATGTCATCATGCATATGCTCCTAGATAGAGGCTATGATAAGAATCTCCTTGACAAAATAAAAGGTGAGGTGGATCAAATTCCTTGTGATGCATTTTTAAGAAATAGAACAAAAACCAAACACTTTTATAGTGATAACAAACAACCACCTTTGTTTATAATTGCGTATAGTAAGGAATACCATCAAATATGTGGTTTAATAAAACAGCAAATTATCAGTCTTACATAGTGATCCCATACTTTCAGATATAATAGACAAAGGAATCAAATTTGTGCCTAAAAAAGCAAAAACTTTTAGAAACATCCTTTCTCCCTCTATGCTTCCAAAACAATTCCAAAATACTTGGTTAAAACGAGGAAAAGTATGTTACAAATGTCGTGGAACAAGATGCAAAACATGTAAACATGTTTTGCAGGGCAGTACTTTTGAATACAAAATTGCTGGTAATACTAAGACATTTGAGATTCGTTACTTCATTAATTGCAACACAACACATGTTGTTTATCTTTTAACTTGTATGGGTTGTAACATACAATATATACAGTAGGTAAAACCAAAAGGGCACTAAGGGATAGATTTTTGGATATCTTAGATTTATAGAGGACCCAGAATCTAACATACCCATAGCCAGGCACTTCGGAACACACCATGGTTCAGACAGTACCCTATTAAGAGTCCAAGGTATTGATTTTGTCCCATGGGCAGAAGAGGTGGTTAGGTGTTTTGGATCTTGAATTTGGATACCAGAATTCCCAAAGGCTTAAACTCCCGTATGTATGTAGATCTGTTCATTAGACACTAATCATTTGTTATTATAACAATTTCCCTTTTCGATATTTGTTTGCTAAAAATTTCTATAATAGTATAGTATTAGATAACATTTTGCTTTTTTTGAATAGCTATAAACAGGTTGTGTACATTGTATTTGTATTAACATATTAGAATTAGCACTAAAAACAAATCACAGGGTGTTTCTCTTTAAGGCAGTACTTGAACTGGACTAGGGGTTAATCACATGCTTGATTTCTATCGTTGTACTTTAATTTAAAAGGCCAACACCGTGGTCCCTCAGATTATCAGTGATCACTGATGTTGAAGGGAGTGGTTACCTCATCTTAGTCTTGTTCTTATCTTTGTATGTATCCATGTGTTGGATCTATGCATGTTTTAAATCATTGGATTAAATAAACGTTTTTTTAATTTTTATCCCATCTGTTTGGGAGTGTTCATTCAGAAGTGCCAGGACCTTTGGGGATTTCTTCTACTTTGAGGCCTTACAGGGGCCTTACCTGGAGCACCTGGAACCTCACCATCTCTATTAGTGTGCACTCTTGGGGCACAGAAGAAACGCAACAGTAAGAGAGCTTGGATTGAGCATCCGGTACCTTTGTTTGTGACTCTCTGGGGTCAATTTATGAAGCAGTGAATACTGCTTCTGACCCACTCCGCTTCAGTTCCGCCTGAAGCGGAAGTTAAGAAGCAGTGGTCCTAAGACCGCTGCTCCTTATCTCGTCTGCCACCTCTGAGGTGGCGGACAGCAATCAGCCCGATCGAATACGATCGGGTTGACTGACACCTCCTGCTAGCGGCCGATTGGCCGCGAATCTGCAGGGAGCGTTATTGCACCAGCAGTTCACAAGAACTGCTGGTGCAATGATAAATGCCGACACCGTATGCTGTCGGCATTTATCGATGTGTGGCGGACATGATTAGCTATAGCAGATCATGTCCGTCCGCACCATTATAAATTTACCCCTCTGCATATGTGTGTGTGTGTGTGTATATATATAATATATATATAATATATATATATATATATATATATATATATATATATATATATATATATATATATATAAATTCATGTCTGAAAGAGGGCACTTACATGTCTTTGCAACAAAAATATTTTTATTTCATATATATGGTGAGCCCCACCATCTTTAAAATTCACCAGTCGCCACCCTTCCTCTAATGAATTAGCCTCCACTCATTCATTAGAGGATGGGTTCTCACAATAAGCATCACCTTCTGAATATTTTCAAGGACTTTTCTTCTTAGATCTCTCACTTCTCATCTATTCATACTGAAAAAAGCTTTTTTACAAGGTTATGTGACAATAAATTTTTGAAATACTGAGTAATTCTGGGCTTCCTGAAACATTTCAGACAGCTTTGGCCATTAAACTCCTTGCTGGGGCTATTTAGCAGAGAGATCCTATATGCATAGACTGTTATGATACATCATAAAACGTACTATATACTTAACATGATACATAAATTATCCCTACTTGTGAATAATATAACTGTTTCTTACCAAGAATGATATTTCCTTCCTGGCCCTGTTAAATCTGTTGACTTACTTTGGATGTCTACACTGTCTTATTACAAGGTAAACATTACCAAGACTGAAGCCTATTCTTTGGATTGTCTAACAAGCAGCTAGAAAGTTTGTTTCCCATTTATTTGGTCTGCCCAGGGAATTAGCCATTTGGGTCTGTTTTTGTCCCATGATTCTAAGGTCATTGTGGCTGTGAATTTTGATTCTTTATTTTGTGAACTTCAGAATTTGTTTTTAAGTGCAATTTTCATGTGTGTTTGTATTTTTACATTACCTGCCACTTAAGATTTTACATATTTCATTGAGTGCCATCAGTGAACAATTCTGAGACAATTAGAGTAAATTTCACATGTACTATTAGGGTTTATTACAATTCTACCTTGCTTTCTCATTTATCAGCTTGGTGATTGTTCTTATGTTTTGTTGGTGGCAACAGCTGGAGCATTCCTCTTTGACATCCCATCTATTTCTAAAAGAGTATTTATGTGTTCCTTCACATCATGCAGTGGAGGCTCCTTCATTGGGGTAGTAGGGGCAATACTACTTTTATTTTTTCAGGAGAGGGGTGGGGTTAGTTTAAAATAATTTAAAAAAAGTTTAAATAAAAATGCTGTCAAGATCTAAATCTAAGGACGTTTTTTTTAAACTGTTTTAAAATTACATACATACACATTATAGCCCTTTCCATTCAAAATAATATTTATAATCAAAAATGTTATCAGATACTGTATTTATGAGAGTAACACTATTTTAATGTATTTATGTTGTGTTTTGTGCATTTATTTTAACTCTTGCAATTTATTCTAGGTCTTTAGTCACAAAAAAACAGACGTGCGCTAAATTTGTTTGTACTCAAGCTAATGCATTTACTTTCGACTTGAAATATGCGCACAAGCTAGCGCTTGTAATCTAGCACTATGAATGGTATAATAATATACGTTTCTCTCTGTAATGATTTTAAATATTGTGCTGCACTTTATAATTAGATCTCCCTTTAAGCATTAGGTGCTCCAACAAACTGCGTCTATCGCGAAACATGTTAGGGAGTTTGTTGGAGGATTTTCGGGATCCTCGTTTTTAATTCTGGTCAATATCAAACATACTATTATGTGCACCTAATGCTTATATGGAGATCTAACCCATTCTAAATACTGGGTAGTTAACCAATAGAGTAACCTTGGGTCTGTTTGTTACCTCCTAATATAGGAATGGTCACCATAGAGCTTGCTAAACACATGGACAGTGCTGTTCTCAACCTTATTTGTACTGCTATCCTGTGACTCTGTTAACACATTATAATTACAATTGAAATATAGCATCTGTATTAGAACACAAAACGGTCCGTTGAACACTATTGGTGTGAGCTATAATTGCCACAGGTGCCCTATATTCACGGACCTAGTCTGTCTCAATTTGATTTATATTATCTTGCTGTTACTCGCTAAGAGCAAAATAGCTGTAACCTAACCTGTTCTTAAGAAACATCACAGTTACTTTAGAGTACCACTTTGATACAACTTAAAAACATAGATGTTGCAGTTTAGTGTGGTAATGGTTTACCCCTAATACATTGTTACTCATAACAATAGTGAGATATGCAGTTGCTCTTTTAAAAAAGATATCTCTTGTAGCAGATATAATTCTGAATAGCGTTCCTATCCAACCAATGAACCAGTCAAACTTTGTGCTGACTATAACTTTCACTAAACACAAAACTAGTATTTGTACAGCACAATGATTTTTTTTATTGAGCATCAGCTATTACAGCTATTCAATCATATCCGCAGCTTATCACCTGCCACATCGGGTTAATGTTACAACCAGTTCATATCTATTATTATTTAGATGCTTTCCTTTTTTTGTTGATATATAATTATATGCCAAACATTGTCTGGATTTCTCACTTAGGCTGAGGTGGATTGCCCATATCCATCTACCCTATTTCAGGCTGAGATGGATTGCCCCATATCCATCTACCCTATTCCAGGCTGAGGTGGATTGCCCCATACCCATCTACCCTATTTCAGATTATTTCCCAGTATCTTACTATTTAGGTGCCATTTACCTTGCCATTTACCTTTTAAATTTGAATTAATAATGTTTGATTTTACCTGCGTTGTGTTCCCACCTGACAGGGACTTACCATATAATTAAGTGTGTATATACTAATAAAGGTCATTGCATTTGTTGTGCTTTTTATTTAGAAGCACATTATGTTTAAGTGGATCCTATGGTGAGGAGTGCTATTTTGTATGCATCTATATAGTTGTTTTTTTCCACTATTTGCTCTAAGATTTCATGTTAATCCAGTCTTATTGGCCACATGTTCCTGGTTTTGGACAATAGAACTGTACACTTATTTTTTCAATATTTAAAACAAAAACTAATAACTTAAATTTACATCTTCATATTATTATTAGGTTAATCTTTGCTTCCAATACATAATTCTAGATTACAAGTTGAACATTATTGAAAGCTCAAGGTACGCTATTAATATTGATTAAGATTAGTGCAATATGGTATTATAACTTAATGGTATGATAGAATAATCAAAGATTGTTTAGCGGAGCCTACATATTTCGAGTACACCCTTTATTTTTAATGGATAGCTCGGCCATCGCTCATATTACAAGTTGTGATTTATGTGTTGTGCACAAGTCCTTGAAGGGACATAAAACCCATTTTTCTTTCATGATTCAGACAGAACATGCCATTTTAAAAAACGTTGCAATTTACTTCTATTATCTAATTTGGTGTCCTTTGTCGAAAAGAATACCTAGGTAGGCTCAGGAGATGCTGATTGGTGACTGCACAAACAAGTCTCATGTTATTGGCTCATCCATGTGCATTGGTGTTTCTTCAACAAAGAATAGCAAGAGGATAAAAAAACATGAAAACATATTAAAATATCTATAAATATGTGTAAAATACTTTATTTTATCTAAACTGTATTAATTATTGAAATAAATATATAAAATGTGTGTGTGTGTATATATATATATATATATCGGGGCAAAACTACATGGGGTGCAGAGGTGTCAATTGCGACTGGGGCCCATCTTAACAAAAAAAACAACCGTTGACCTGCCACTGCCTGCACTGATATCATATGAGTGTGACGTGATGCTTCACTAGTGTCTCTTACTACAGGGGTTAGTGTTTTTGTTTTACCCATTGGTGTTTATGTGTGTGTGTGTGTGTGTGTATGTGACTGTGTGTATATTTATGTATTAATGTGTGTGTGTGTGTGTGTGTGTATGTGACTGTGTGTGTATTTATGCATTAATGTGTGTGTGTGTGTGTGTGTATGTGTGTGTGTGTGTGTGTATGTGTGTGTGTGTGTGTGTGTGTGTATGTGACTGTGTGTGTATTTATGTATTAATGTGTGTGTGTGTGTGTGTGTGTGTGACTGTGTGTGTATTTATGCATTAATGTGTGTGTGTGTGTGTATGTTTGTGGAACCAGCAAATTACAGACCTTGTTACTACAGCATTGGGGGGGGGGGGTAAACAGTGTCAGTCTATACAGTACCACTATATACAGTACGGGGGGCTGGACATGTCACAGACTAAAGTACTGGGATGGGTAGGGTCAGGCCAGCCATCTCACCGGAAGATTACAGACTGTGTCACTAACTCACTATATACAGTACTGGTGGGTTAAACAGTGTCACTAAATACAGTAATAGGGGGTCAGACCACCTCACAGACTGTGGGCACAGGGTACCTCCTTTTGCAGACATGTAATCTGATTTACATTTTTTTCTGTGTTAAATGTAAAAAAAAGAAAGAAAAAAAAGATATGTATCAAATTCCCTTTTTTTCTTAGATTCTTGCACCTGGGCCCTGTGGTTTTTAGTTACGCCTCTGATGGCCCTGTGGTTTTTAGTTACGCCTCTGATATATATATATATATATATATACACACACACACACACATACATACATACATACAGTACATATAACCACCACATGATTATGTGCGCACATAGTACTTTTTACTTATATGGAGCTTTAACTCACAATTTAAGAATTCAGTTGAAATATTTGTTTTGTTTTATTTTTTTCTCACCAGGAAATTTCACCGTCAATTAACAAGAATATAATCACAGACATCCAGATAAATTTAATATATGTTCTCCTTTATTGAAAGGTGGCCATAAACACAGGTATCAACTGGAGGTTAAAATTCACATATATATACGCCCAATACATTGTTGAAACCAGAAAACCAATAAAGGGTAACAATTACTTTCTCCATGTGAGTAGGCAGCATGCTGACTCAACCAGCATTCAAGTACACTGGAGTACCTTAATTACGTTCACAATTATAGGATTGTTGGGCACTGGGTGGGTTACTTTTGAAATACCCATCCATCCCTTCCTCCTACATGTTACCATTTTGACAGGGGAATAGCAAGAGGCTGGATGATTGGATTGAAAGGTTAGAAATAAAGGTAAAACTACTGACCATTAGGCATATGTGTTTGTTTTTAAAGGAGCATTCAGTCTTTTTGGTTAAAAAAAAAAATCTGTATAGAGTAGTAAATTAAAAATGAATGAGGTGAAATAGTTTGACTGCTATTATACCCTACATCTATAAATACACTTTCTGTGCATCACGATCGTGCACTGCCTACACAAACAACAAGCACTGACATATAAACATAGGGTGTGCATTTTACAAAATGTAATACGTGTACCCTGCTTTAACACTACTTGCACAAATTGCAGAGACATTTTTAAATAAATAACAAAATTTATGTTTTAAATGCAACATTTCCAAAAAATGTTTTTTTTTTTTCTTGTAAACATATCCTATTCTAGTTTTGTTGCCATTTCAAGAAAAATATATGTCGGGTTTTTGCTGCATATATATCTTATAAATGATTGATCATATTTCTCCATAAAAATATGTATTAGGTAAACTAATGGAGCAGATACTGATACGGCACTAAAGAAATTAAAGAAACGAATGATACAAGGACTTATTTGCTGCTTCATAGAAAAATTAAGGAATAAAATAAAAAAAAATAAAAAAAGTTATAATTAAAATGAATGTAACAAACGTGAAACATTAGTAGTTAATTGCAGGTGTTTAAGATTGAATGCACCTTTATAACCCAACAAAGGATTCAGAAACGTCTAAGGTTTCATTTGCAAATATCTGCCACAAAACAACATGAACAGTGTTTGCCTTCCCGCTGGGTAGGAAGCAAACTAAAATCTTACAACGGGTGACTATAGGCCAAGTTAAAATTAAATACAGCCACTTCCTTGGTTATAAATACATAATTTGGACATCCTATGTCCTAAGTAATCACAATATAATAAATCCATGCAGCATTTATTTCAACAGTATTAAAATATTTTTTGTTCCATTTTAATTTACCAATACAGATTTTTTTTTAAGCTTAACACAAAAAAAACACAACTAGAAAACACAGTCTTGATATCAGTTATGTTTTCAATGGTAAGATTCTCTTACTAATACTATTGGTTTCCAAGTCTTAAAGGTGCAAACTCGTTGAAGCAAGATTAAGCATACTTGTAAAAGGATTTAGCTTATAAACCAGAACCTCCAAGAAGGGATGTGGAGTGGAATGGAGTGGATTGAGTGTAGAGTTAAATTATGGTGTTGCAGAGTTGTAACTTGTTTAGTTCCTAGAATCAGCTCATTAATTGTCCAGGGGAAATCATGGCCTGTTCTAATGGAGAAAAACAATCTAGACAGAAAATTCTTAAAACAAATAGTCAGAGTAACCATATGTAGATTATTATGATGGATACAAATCTATGATGATTTCTTAAGGTACCAGACTTTATGATTTACAGCCTCAAGGTAACATTGCTAGACCATCTATAGCTGATCTCCCCAGTAATACAAACATTAATTTAACATTCTCTAATTACTCGTTCTTCACAAGTCACTTCATCAAACAGCAATTAATTGCATAGGAAGTTCAGACATGGAAACGAAAATGAAATGGATGTAAGGTTATAATTAATGATGATTACATATTTCTCATTGTGTCATAAAGTATGTGTTTGTGTTATAGTTATCCCACTAAATCACTGGTTTCCAATACCATTTCTCTTTGCTAAAAGCAAAATAAATATGTGGCCTTTATACGAGTATTATATAAAAACAGCTAGATTACATTCCAGTTCTAAAAGTAGCATCTGGTAGTAAGAACAAAAGTCTCCATTATAGTGTATGAAGAAGGATTTTTGTACTGCCAGATGTTCCATTTACAACTGGAATGTGATATAGCCCACAATCTAGCAATAAATATGTTTGTGTATATCCTTTACACCGCCTATAGTAAATGAACAAGCACTGGCCAGTGACCTGCCAATATGTATCATGGAGATTTCATGGGAGCATAAAACAATACAAAGAAATATAGTTTTATTAGCCATGGTTTGCATAGAAAGAAAATGCTCACACTATTATGGTTTCCTCATTTTGCTACATTTTCCTGCTTTTTTTTTTTTTCTTTCATATCCCTACTTTTACATGCTATGACATAATAACCAAATATCAGGCTACTAGGTTCACCATTTGACCACTTGATTACTAGACAGGGCCAACAACATTTTAGTAGTGTTCTGCATTCCCATCAGGCAGTGAATGAGTACATATTGCACATAAAAAGAAGAATTTTAGACCCTTCCATTTCACATTCTGACATCCCTTATCTCTTTGTATAAGAAAAGTCAGGGTACAGGTGATATCTCTTTATTAAAAACTGACAAATTATGTTATCTTCTGATTATATAATATATATTTTCAGCATCAAAAAACAAAAGCTCATATGTTCATGTAAAGTATAAACTTTATTACCAATGTAATGAATTACATTTGTTGAAAAAAATGCTTCCCATGTATGTGGTGAAGCTAATAATCTTTTGATGACACCATATAGATCTGTAGTATATGGCATTAGATTACTTCCAGAAAACCACTTTATTTAAACCCAAATGTCGTCAATAAAGAGATAGACCCATTCATTTGGAGAACTGACTTTTCCCTGTAAACTTTACACTTTGCTTTTTTTTAATTTCAAGACTATAAAACCCATTAGCCAACAAAGGCCAACCACTTCTCATTGTCAAATCAAGGTAATGTTAAGAAAAATAGAAAAAAAATATATAGTTTGAACATAGATCAATCACTGCAAATAATTGTAATACAGCAAGTTATAGTTACAGCCATTTGGAAACCAGGAGTAAAATCTGAAATTTCTCATTCCTGACTCATACTATAATCATACTACATTAATATGATCACAAACTACATATTACAAAAAAAATTAACATTGTATTAACTATTTTCATTAAAACGCACACATAACACTCAATAGTTAATGTCCTTTTCCACTCTTGCCAATGTCTTATCAATTGTAACTTTATAAATAAAGTTTTGGTGGGTCAAATTGCCATAGTTCTATTTAGTGATAGGACCTTTTGCACCACAAGAGCAATGTATTATTTATACTAATACACTAATACTAATACACTAGAGTTGTAACTAGATTCTAATTTCTCCCCTTCTCACCACTTAAAAAAAAACTTTAGGTTCCATTTATTTGTGGAAAATAATAACTTTAGAGAAGCTTAAAGCACCCAAGAGGATTTTATAAACTAATGCTCAGTGAACTGATCTTTAATGAAATCCCAATAAGACAGTCATGATGGGATGAAACGCCATGACAAGAAATTGCTATGCTTTCCTTCCTACTTATGTACAACCATATTATATACAAGCAATGCCTGTATTAATAGCACCATGTGATGACTATTTGAGTCAAGATGGTGCTACTAATTATATCCAGTGGAAGTATTGGTCTCCCATAACACCTCCATGTAACATGGCACACTATTACTTTAATTTATGTGCCTAGAGTAGCTTATGTAAATCTGCACTGTTAATAAAACATTTAAATAGTGATTAGGGTATATTTTAGTAACATTGATCTTAGATTTAAATAAATGCAAATCTAAACACCGGACAAATCATTTCATGTTACTGATCAGTGTTCATGAGACTTGCAAATCAGTAATAAATGGAGTAGAAAAAATGTCAGCTGGCTTGAGCTAAGAAATGGACAGAGTTTGATAACAAATCTGGAATATAAACAAGCTGTAACAGATTACAGTTTGGGAGTTCAAAAACAAAAACACTCAAAAATGTGACACAATTGCTGGTACTACAAATATTCTAAATGTTATGTAACCAAGGAAAAATATATATTTAACCCAATAAATATATTAAATCCACCTTTGTGTTATGCATTAAAGGATTCATGTTTCAGTTTCTAAACAGAATATAGCAGGGAAAGTCATAGCTACGAGTCAATGGAAGAGGAAAAAGTATGACATTGTGGACAATCAACTTCACCAATCTTGTACCAAATGAATTGCAAGTCACAGAATTCACACCATGTATATGCTGCTGATCTACCCTCTGTCATTTGTATATAATGTTATAAATGCACCAATATGTTTTACAGAAACCCTATTTCACACAGCATAATAATGAGAAACATTATTTCAAATGAATTACTGAGAAATGTTTGAAAGACACAGTATTTGGCATTATTACTTAACCAAGTAACATGGCACCCCTCTTACTTATACATGTAACAGATGTACAATGAGAATAATCACTATGTTTGTCGTTGAGGTAAGGTATGAATACAATTTCACCATTCTGGAGCTGTATTAAGCTTTTTTTTTTCTTTTTTCTTTTTTTTTTTTGCTTCTAACAGAAATCTGAACCTTTAAGATGACATTTTAAGGACTATCTTCCTAAGTTGTTTGTATTTGTTCTTAGGGTAGATGTTTTTCATTTTCACAGAAAATTTGCTTTACATCCCAGAGCAGAAGAAACAGGATATGGGTTTCCCTTACAGGTATTTCTCCGTAAAGTTCTCTGGGAATACTCCTTTGTGTTGCTCAAATTGCTTATGCTGGTTCCAGTCAGTCTCTTTAATTCCCATTAGCCAGCCTTCATCCTGCCAAAGAAAACACATAGTAAAATGCACAACAGATAACACATATCACTTTATACATTTTAAGAAATAAAGATAATTGTTTGTAAAGAAGACCTTTAAAATTTAAGGATCTTATCTTTCAAAATAGTACAACAAAAACACCAAGAAAACATTAAAAGGGACAGTAAACGACTTGAGATTTGTATTTAAGATGTTTTGTAATGTGTAGTAAAACAGCTTTGTAATTTACTGTTATGTCATTTGCTGCCTTTCTGTGTAATTTAGATCTGAAAATTGTGGATTTTCTCATTTCCAGAGCTAGAAATGCACCCTCCTGACTTCCTAAGGCTAACCCTGCTGTATATATGGGTGTATATTGGGCAGAATTGTGAGTGTGTCTGGGTGTTCATTGGGCTATCTGGGCAGAGCTAATATAGTACCTTAAAACTGCAGGGAAATCATATAGCTGTCATAGTGCGACAGAGGGACAGAACTTAGAATCATTGACTCTCCCTCACAAAAGCTGGGAAGTCTTCAATACATTTCATACTGACATTATTACAGTGGTTAGCCTTGTTGTCTGTAGACTCAAGCCCAAACTGGTTCCTCCAAATAAGGCAAATGGTGGGTGAAATTAGACTATTGAAAAAACAATTGCAATTTGTTTTAAAGGGACGTAAAACTCAAAACTTTTCTTTTAGGATTCAGATAGAGTGTATGATTTTAAACAACTTTCCAGTTTACTTCTATTATCAAATTTCATTCTCTTAGTATCTTTTGTTGAAGCAGCAGCTATGCACTACTGGGAGCTAGCTTAACAAGTGGTGAACCAATGAAAAAGAGGCATTTGTGTGCAGCCACCAATCAGCAGCTAGCTCCCAGTGATGCATTGCTGCTCCTGAGCCTACCTAGCTATGCTTTTCAAATAAGGATACCAAGAGAATGAAGCAATTTAGGTAAAAGAAGAAAATTGCAAAGTTGTTTAAAATCACAAGCTCTTTCTGAATCATGACATTTTTTTTTTTTTTGTTTCATGCCCTTTTAACAATTTTAGAATTGGCTGATACATTACTCAATAGCAACACAACATAATTGTCTTGCAGTTGCCGGGTGTTTACTGTCTCTTTAAACTGTCAACCTTATTAACGGGTCTATGGTTATAAATGACTAAAGTAAAAGTAAAAACGTATTAGTGTGTTTAACAAAGGAGAACTATTTGGGAAGATTAATAAAATCTGATCAGACATATGCTCGGAAAGGTTGCATGTAGAAGAGTTTACTGTATAAACAACACATTTATTGAGTTAACATTCTGCAGTCAGAAATCACGTTAGGGGAAAATCAACAGGTGGTCTTCATGTATGGCACGCTGACAAGAGGGCAGTGAAAGATGTTTGCAGTCACTGGCAGAAGTAAATGTTGCCATTTTGCTAATAGCATCTTAGTAGAAACCCTAAGAAAAATGAATAATTCTGTAACTTCTATGCAAACATTATGAAAAACCTTTTAAAGAAAAAAAAAAGGCAAAAATGCAATGCACAGTAAAAGCAACAGAGTATTCCACACGCTATTCTTGTTTTTAAACAAAGCTTAAAGGGACATGAAACCCAAGATTTGTATTTCATTATTCAGAGCATTCAATTTTAAACAGCTATCCGGTTTACTTTTATTATCTAATTTGCTTTGTTCTCTTGATATCCTTTGTTGAAAATAATACCTCAGTAGGCCCAGGAGCAGCAAAGCATTACTGGGACCTAGCTGCTGATTTTGTGGCTGCACATATATGCCTCTCGGCATTGGCTCACCTGATGTGTTCAGCTAGCTCCCAGTAGTGCATTGCTGCTTCTTCAACAGGGGATACCAAGAGAATGAAGCAAATTTGATCTTAGAAGTAACTTGTTTAAAGATGTATGCTCTATCTGAATTATGAAAGAAAACTATTGGTTTTCATGTCCCTTTAATGGAGCGTACTATTAGATAATATTTAACAATTATTCTGCTCCAAAATGACATTAAAAAAGGCAATTCTCACAAAGAAAATTATGACTGCATTGTGGTTAGAGTCACATTAAAACAAGCTCAGATAAAGTGCCAAAGTATCTCAAGAAATCCTATTCAACTGCAAATGAAAACCTAAAATTTAACTCCTGGTACTCCATTCCAGTAAATAAATGGGAAATCCATTCTAGTATTTGTTTTTGTTTTTTAAGAATCCAATTTATTAGATTTGTCAGTTGATGTCACTATTATACAGTGGTACCGCAGCTGCTCTTTATAGAATTTAGGTTATGTTGAAAAGAACTTTTTAACCCAATATTCAATATTTCGCAAATAATATCAAGGGAAAAACCTAAAAGACTAGGAGACTGACCCAAAATTGAAAGCGAAAAAAAATAAAATATTTTATTGAATATGATGATAAAATCTGCTGTGTTCGAAATATCCCAGTGCATGAACATCTAATTTTCACAAACCAGAAAAACCCTAATATATTTTTACATTTAAAGGGATACTGAACCCAATTTTTTTCTTTCATGATTCAGATAGAGCATGCAATTTTAAGCAGCTTTCTAATTTACTCCTGTTATCAATTTTTCTTAATTCTCTTGGTATCTTTATTTGAAAAAGCAGGAATGTAAGCTTAAGAGCCGGCCCATCTTTGGTTCAGCACCTGGGTAGCGTTTGCTGATTAGCTGCTAAATGTAGCCACCAATCAGCAAGTGCTATCCAGGGTGTAACTGTGCATTCTTGGGAAACAATATGAGAACGTATTCTAAACTGTATTGTGCACATGCTTCATGAACTAGCTTGAGGGGTTAAAATTCAAGAATTCAGGACGTTCATTTTTCAAATATGGGCCTTCCTTTAAAAAAAAAAAATAGTTAATTTCCACATATTATAAATGTGGAATTTACCATGAAATATAAATGGCTTGTTTGAAAAGACTTAAAATAACATTTTTGTACTAATTCTGTAATGTTAATTCCTAAAACATAAAAACTGGGAGCTTGAAATGCCTTCACAAAATGAAGGTATTAAAGAGAAACTCTACACAACATTTGCGTTGTCTATGGAGATTTTTTCAATATGATAAAAATTTCATATGCTAGTTCATCTTTTACTAAAAGCTTGTCTTTGAAAAAGCAGAGTAACAAAATGTTTCACGTTTATTAGTCACATTAGTTATGTTTTCATTTGGCACTTTGGTGACAAAAAAAGGGTCAGAGAAAACAGGAAAGCAGTGACGTGCAGTAATAGGAGGCAGGGGAGGCACTGCCTCCCCTGTCAAATCATAAAAAGAGTTTTTTAATGATTAATAATAAAAAAAAAGGTTGAGAGTTTCTCTGAGTTAACTTTTTTTCTGACCACACCCCCCCAGGTACCCCCCTCCCTCCGAGTCCGTCGGCGCCAACAGAATGCGATCCAAAGCATCCCATTAAGCCTTATACATTTATCATCTATGTTGCACAATCCATTAAGAGGCAGTGAGCCATTCAGCTGCCCTACCTTGATTGCGCAACATAGTGTTACTAGCTAACTATAAGCTAGCGCCACCCAGTGGTGTTTTATCGGGCACATACCACGCTCCATTAGAGGCGGTTCTCCAAACCGCCTCAATGATGGAGCTAATCCAGACAGCCAATCAGCCAGGCGTGGAGGAGTGACGTCGGACTGTCTGAGTCTGATTATGATACTGGCGTTGGCGGGAACATGTTGTGAGTGAACCAGGAGGGAGCTTCTGCCGAGTGCCGAGTCGTCAGGTGTCTCAGAGTGAGTACTGTCACCATGTTGTGTTCGTGTTGCAGGCTTCCAGTAAGGAGACTGAGGGAGGTGAGTGACAGAGCTAGAGGGTGCCAGTTGCGGACTTGCCGTGCGGAGCGGACTTTGGAGCACAGACCAGAGCTCATTTTCATTGATTTTAGCAAAGTATGCCTTTTAAGCACTCATGTCATAATATATGAATCATAGCAAGGACATGTAAATTGTGACAGACTGATAATAGCCTAGCCGTTGTTACTATAGGCAAATATGCAGAATTAAAGCAGATAGCTTAATAAAATGATATAAGTAAATCAGCCACTATTATTATTGATATCAAAGGTTCACGCTGTGATGTTAGAATATCTCACAGATCACAGCATGAACCTTTGATATCCATGTAATGGTGGCTGATTTACTTATACAATTTTATTAAGCTATCTGCTAATGCTAATAGCTGTTATTATAGACTATCATTTAAATGTTAGAATATCTCACATCATGATCATGTGAGAAGATATTCTAACATTTAAATAATGGTCTCTAATAATAACTGTTAGCATTAGTAGATCCCAGAATTATTGCCCAATTCACAGAATACGGTTTGCTGCAGTCAGTGATGTGGTGTCAGTGATTAGTTCCTCATGTCACATTATGCCACAATGGAAGTTACTGTGACACAGGTCACTTTGTAGCAATGTATGGTGCATGCTTCCTTCTACACTGTTTGTTGTGTAGTTTTAATTTATCAGCAACAGTCATGGCAGAATCCTTTGTCAAATCACAGTTCTGAACTTATCCAACAACAGGAGAGCATTATAAATAATAATTAAACACAATACACTCACTGTAGTGTCTGAAGGGCAGGTGTATGAGATGTAGAATTTCTTATAAGATGCAGTGATATAACCTGACATAAGATATGTGCCCTGGGGATGAAATAGTTAAACCCATTGCAATTATTCTGTCAACTCTATTTATTCTACCTACTACAGAAGTTTTATAGAATGTCAGACGACCATACTTTCTTAGACTATCAGTTCTTGACATCCTATAGTGATTGGTGTGTCATTGCTTCAAATTGCTAAGAACTTGATTTTTGTGGGTTGATTACTATAGAAAAAAAGAAGTATCATATTAATACCCTTTTACAGTGCTTCTACATACAATGTGCAGAGCAATGGTTGAGTGTTTCTCTCCATGTCTTTAACTTTTATGTTTTAAAGAAATAATAGAAAAGTTCCAAATAAAGAAAACTAGCCTGACAATAATATACAGGTGTATTTTTTTATTTTTTTAAAGCACAAAAAGTTGTTTAAAAATATGAGTGAAATTTTATTTTCTCTAAAGTAATGTAACCTAAGTGGTACCAGTTTTAATGTTATCTACTCTGGTCAGGCAGGGACAGCTGCAAAATAACTGAGAAGGTAGCTATATATTTTTAAAGGGACATGAAAGCATTTTCTTTTTGCACTTCTATGTTCCTTTAAACTCTGATGTGGTACACTGAAACATGACATGTGGGTTATCCCCCTTCACTAGTATAAAGATAATTGTTACTTGAATGATTTTATAGACAGCTTTTGATAAATATATAGCCAGTGACCTAATCAGGAACATATATATGTGCATATGCTCCAGCCACCATGTGCATCTTTAAATAGAACACACCACAGTGTTGAGGGAGCACAAGTTTTATTATGTGTTAACCCCTTTGCAGAGGTTAAAGGGATAGTATACTCTATCCCCACCTCCTTTAATGTATTCTTAATTATTCATTTTACCTGCTGTATTACATTGCTTATAAATAGCTCCTTTACCTTGATTTTTGTTTGATTTAAAATAGCTGGTTTTACCTGTTGTATTCCTACCTATACTGCAAATTTTAATTATTAAGTGATAGTTATAGAAAAGTTATGTAAACATAGCATAACTAGGTAGGCTAAGGAGCAGCAATGCACTACTGTGAGCAGCTGGTGATTGGTGGCTGCACAAATATACCTTTTATCATTGGCTTATCTGATGTGTTCAGCTAGATTCCAGTAGTGCATTTATGTTCCATCAACAAAGGATACTAAGAGAATGAAGCACATTTTATTAAATAAATTGAAAAATATGCGTGTGTTGTAAAGAATGCTTATTATCATTGTGCAACCTGCTAATTTAATAGTAAATTTAAGCTATTTCTATTGGGTATATATATGTGCTTCTCAGGCATATCATAGCCAGTGCCTCACCAGCCTCTGACTTCACCGCACGTCACTGCAGGAAAGGGGAAAGGAGCTGAGACCATTTGACAAATCAGCTCATTCATTGGAGTGATGTACAGGTAGTCTGACCATTCATGTGTACAATTTCCCCTATCCAACCCTGACAGAGCATTACTAAATGATTGATGTGAGGGCTAACAAGTCATGTTTTAATCACTTTAAATTCAGCTTCTCATCAGTACAGCTGTGTGTGTCTCTTTCAACTTGCTGTTCTGTTTTTTTTTTATTTGAAATATTGTGCAGAATCAGATTTTTCTTGCAGTGCAGTGTAACTGCACATACTGCATTATTTAGTTTTTTTCACTCTGGGGACCAGGGATTTTTCTTTACTATTTTATTGTTAAAGACTTGTAGTTTAAAAATGCAGTGGGAGCATAGCTGGGACTGGTAGGTAAGTCTCTTGCCTTTGTTGGTAAAAAAAATAGTTTTGATTTAACCCTTTGCGGTAAATTTACCAAACAGCGAATGCTGCTATCTTCCCCACCATACTTTCCGGCTCACCCGAAATGTAAGTTAAGAAGCAGCGGTCATAAGACCACTGCTCCTTAACTCGTCCGCTACCTCTGAGGCTGCAGACAGCAATCAGCCCGATCGGATAGAATCGGGTTGATTGACACCCCCTGCTAGCGGTCGATTGGCTGTAAATGTGCAGGGAGTGGCATTGCACAAGCATTTCACTAGAAATGCTTGTGCAATGATAAATGCCGACAGCGTATGCTTTCGGCATTTATCGATGTGCGGCGGACATGATCTGCTTCAGCTGATCATGTCTGCCCGCACATTGGCAAATCTACCCCTTTGTGTGCAGAATACACACTGGCTGCACATTTATATTGCAGTGGGGGCAGTGCTGGAACTGGTAGGTCTCCTGCCTTTTTTGAAGATTTTTTTTTATTTAACCCTTTGTATGCATAATCAGTTTTTTTTCTTGCAGTGATTGCACATTACTGGATATATTTTTGTGTTTTCTACAGCTAGCAAATATATATTGTTTTTTGTTTTTTTAGCTTCCCATAGGCGTTAATGTAATTGAACAAATTTCTATCTGTATATTCGGCTGAACTAAATGGGACCACAAACAAACATTTTGAAGACCCGAATTGGTGAAAAATTCCCATGCACATGTCTACTGAAAAGGTTCTTGCAAATATTTATTTACTTGGAAAATGTGTATAGTAAACTAAAAAGCATTTGAGTTTAAAATAAAATAAAAAAATACTTTCATGTCAGTTTAAAACTTAAAGGGACGTAAAACCCAAATTTTTTCCTATCATGATTCAGATAGAACATACAATTTTAAACAACGAAGTTTACTTCTGTTATCAAATTGTCTTTGTTTTTTGTTATCCTTTGTTGAAAAGCTGGGATGTTACCAGACGCTGCAGAATTGAATGGGGCCCCCTCTTTCACCGACTACTCACTACATGACGGAAATAGGGATGCCCCTACTCGCAACTTCATGGCTCTCACGGATCATCGGGATACTGAGCAGACCCGGAGGTTCCCACAACTAGGTCTGGACAGAACCACACTGAAAACCGGAGTAGGTTAGTTTAATTAAAACCTATTTGGAGTGAGACAGCTGTCAACCCTTGGGTTAAGCATAGTAACATAGTAGATAAGGTTGAAAGAAGACTGAAGTCCATCGAGTTCAACCTATACAAATCTAAAATACTTACAAAAAGCTCCAGTTAAGCTTAAATAACGGCACTAAAAGGTGACTCATTTAATACTAGCAATCATATCCATGAATTTTGTTTATATACAGAAATGTATCCAGACTATTTTTAAATGTATCTAGGGTATTGGCATTCACTACCTCCTTTGGTAATGAGTTCCACAATTTTATTGCTCTTACAGTGAAAAAATGTTTCCATTGCAGGAGATTAAATCTCCTTTCCTCCAACCTTAAATTGTGACCTCTTGTCAGAAACAATTTTCTTGGAATAAACAGAGCTTCTGCCATCTCTGAATATGGGCCTTGAATATATTTATATAAAGTAATCATGTCACCTCTCAAGTGCCTTTTTTCTGAAGAAAACAGACCCAGTTTGGCTAGCCTCTCCTCATAGGTTAATTTCTTCAATGCCCTTGTTAGCTTTGTGGCCCTTCTCTAAACTTTTTCTAGTTCTGCAATATCTTTTTTTGCGATCGGTCCCCAGAACTGCACTCCATACTCAAGGTGAGGTCTTACCAGGGCTTTATATAGTGACAGTATTATGATTTCCTCCCTTGAATCAATGCCTCTTTGAATACATGCCAGTATCTTATTAGCCTTTGAAGCCGCTGCTCTGCATTGTGCACCCATCTTTAGCTTTTTTTTTTTTTTTTTTTTTTAATTTCTTTTTATTGAAGAAGCACAGGTACAACAAGTCAAGTGTATACAATAACATGCATAGTTACAACGACAAAGTAGATAATAATATGGAGTGAGCACAACATGTTGGATATCAATATACTGTTGCTATCATCAAACACAGTAAGGTTACAGCCATGTTCTAATATGAATTGGTCTCTATAGGCAGATTTAAGAGTAAAATTAGTTGATCTTTATCTCATATTGCACCTGTACCTCTTATTTTTAAATATTATTAACATAAACCATAACTAACAGCACAACACATAACACACACATAAACTAAACAAAACAAAAACAAGACAAATCCCCAATAGACTCAGTAGGTATGTGAGCATCTGCCTCAATAAGAGAAAATAAGAAAAAAAAAAAAGTGGATTTAAGTAGTCCCCATCCAGAGATGTACAAGAAATAACAATGCACACATTATTAAACTTTGATTTACTGATAAGTTATACTGTTAGGCAGGGATCATTTAATAAACATCTGTCTGGGGGACTGATTGTGCAAATGACTCTACGTGAGTTCACAGCAGGAGCTTACATGTATGTTAAGACCTCAGTTCTCAGAAACGAAACAGTTCTCAAACACACATCAATTAAAAAGCAGTGTCAGCCATAATCGTAATGTTAGTTACCAGAGTATAGTGTTAAACAGGGTGTCACTAACAAACAGTATCTCACTGTCTGACAAATCAAACACATAGCACAAGGGCAGAGATATAAGACATATACCACTAAACAGGTTGTTACTGAACCTGCCCTGCATATTGTCGCCATCAAGATGGCTGCCGTAAATAAGATCTATTGTTATAGAATGTAGTAGGGGAGGCAGGCCATGCCCCTGTGCATACTGAATAGCCGAGTAAAACATTAATATCTAAATATGTTAGGGAGGTATTAACTAAGGGAAGAGTAGTAAGCTGTAAACAGCAAAGCTAAAAGGTCTCTGCAAAGTATACAGTCAACGCAGTTGCCAATAGAGAGTGCACAGCAGTTCACACCAGAAAAAGTAATTCTGTGATAATACAATGTGTAGGAAAATCCCGCTACCCACTAGTTCAACCACTTGCCGGTTCCATGGAAAGATTGAGCAGTCACTTAGTATGTGCTTAATAATGTGTATAATAAAAGGCTGGTACGCAGCCTCAACCCCCAAAACAGGTATCTATGCAGGACGTGCTGTTTAAAGAGAGGGGGCATAGTCAAATCATATATGAAATACCATTAAAGCAATAACATTAAGGTTAACCTTAAAACACATGTACAATAATGTCTTATACCAAAGTCAGATCTGCTGAGTGCCGCGTATATGACACAGTTACCCCAATAGCTTGCTCGGCACGTGTAGGTTACAGCCTAGTCAGTGAGCACCAGTGTTCTAGAGTGCCGACAAGCATAGGGGAAGCAGTAAGCTCTGCTCTGTTAGTAACCTGATGAATCAGCCAACGCCTTTCCTGAGCTTCGGCGTAGAGTCATCTCCCGGTATTGACAAGAGTTCCTTTGCGCTGTGGAAGTGTTGCTGCCTGCCCTTTCTCAGTAAGGTGAGACTCTTATTCTTTATGTCAAAACTATGCAGCCAATGGAGTGTCAGAGAGCGCTCTTTTTCAGAGGTACAGTCCGGCTGCCTCCCCACGGCGCTGTAAAGTGGTTTGTTGTAAGGGCTGCCATCCAGCTGAGCGGGTGTGTTGGAGGGGTGGAATGGAGCCATGCCTTGATCCGGGATAAGCTGGTCGCACTCCAGCCCTGCAGCCTCCCCAGGAGTACAGGAGCGTGAGGCACATAGAGGTTGAAGAACCTCCCCAGCAGATACAGGAGAGACATTTGGCAGTGCGGGGAGTTTCTGAGCAGACCGGATCGCTTCGCAAAGTGTAAGATAAGACCTCATAAGGTTATCCAGCTGCGATGAGAATATGGTGGTTAATTCTTTAAGTAGGGAATCCATCTTGGGCCGTTTCTCCCTAATATCTTGTAAAATGCCTTCCGTGGGAGAGAGGGTGGTGTTGTCTCTATCCACAAAGGTTCTCGGACACAGATTTGTCAAGAGAGGCGTGGATGGCTATAAATTCAGGCTATTACAAGGCTTGTTGCTAACAAGATGTTTCAGAGCTTAAGACCATTGCTGCCATCTTGGTGCGCCGCCCTCCGGAAGTCATCTTTAGCTTTTTATCTATTACTACTCCCAAATCCCTTTCCTCCTCTATTTGGCTAAGTCTTGTCCCATTTAAAAAATACGTTGCCTGCTTATTTTTACTTCCAAAATGTAGAACCTTGCATTTTTCTGTATTAAATCTCATTTTCCATTTACTTGCCCATACTTCTAATTTTTGCAGATCCCTTTGTAATGAAAGTTCATCCTCCTCTGACCTAATGACCTTACTTAACTTAGTATCATCTGCAAAAATAGAGATGTCGCTATTAAATCCTTGCTCCAAGTCATTTATAAAAAATTTAAAAAGAACGGGGCCCAGTACTGATCCCTGGGGGACTCCATTGATTACCTTTGTCCAATCTGAGTATGATCCATTTACTACTACTCGTTGCTCCCTATCTTTTATCCAGTTATTTATTCATGAGCTAACATTTTCAGCTATTCCCAGTCCCTTAATTTTGTGCATTAATCTCTCATGTGGCACTGTATCAAATGCCTTTGCAAAATCTAAGTATATCACATCAACTGATTCCCCTTTATCTATATTTTTACTTACTTCCTCGTAGAATCTAAATAGATTATTTTGACATGATCTATTTCTCCTAAAACCATACTGATTAGAACTCATAATCTTGTTTACACGAATATGCTCATCAATATAATCCCTTCAAATATCTTCCCCACTATTGATGTCAGACTAACTGGTCTATAGCTTCCTGGATCATCCCTGCTTCCCTTTTTGAAGAGTGGCACCACATCAGCTTTACACCAATCCTGGGGTACCATGCCTGAGGATAATGAGTCTTGAAAAATTAAAAGTAGAGCTTTGTCTATAACAGTGCTAAATTCCCTTAACACCCTTGGGTGTATTCCATCTGGACCTGGAGTTTTATTTACCTTAATATTATCCATTTTTTTCCTGATATCCTCTAAACATAACCCAGTTAATGGTATGGAATGGCATGCTCTATTTTGTTCCAAAGTATCATCCAATGGTTCCTCTCTTGTGTATACTGAAGAAAAGAACTGGTTAGTACCTCAGCCTTCAAACTGTCATTTATCATGCTACCCTCCACGCATTTTAATGTACCTATATTATCCTTCTTAGATTTTTTGCTATTTATGTACTTAAAGAACCTTTTAGGGTTAGACTTAGAATCCTTTGCTATTAATTTTTCATTTTCAATTTTGGCTAATTTGATTGCTTTTTTGCATGCAAAAAAAGTGTAAGAACATTTCCAGACTTTGAAACCTTCTGAAGTGATAAGCTGCAAGGGTAACTGGCTTATGTCATACCTCATTTATGAGGCTCCATACAACTGACATTTATAGCTCTGTTATGTTTCTCACGTTGTTTAAGAGTGTATTGCCTTTTATGTTTACAGGCTCTTTGTTAAATGCTAATTATTTTGTGGTTTCTTTGCACATTCTAATATGTTAAGTGTACTATATAATTATCACATTATTTGAAAGGTGAAAATATTAAGGTAATTACTAATATTCTGTTAAATACAGGGACAACCTTACTGGACCAGAGAGATTGGCATTAAGGAACTTGGCGGAGAACGACGGCATTGTCATTAGAAATTCCGATAAGGGTGGCAATGTTGTCGTTCTCAACAAGATTGATTATATAGCTTATAGACAATTATCAGACATGACCACATACTGCAAACTCCAAAGCGACCCCACAGCAATATTTACTAGCCAGCATAACAAATTACTAGATAAAGCAATAATTTTGGGGATTATGACTTTGGAACAATCCAGGCAACTTTTACTTAATCATGTCACTATTCCCATTTTTCACTATCTCCCTAAAACACATAAGAGCCTTATATCTCCCCAGGGCGTCTCATCATCTCAGGCATAGGCTCACTTTTGGAGCCTATGTCTGAGTGGATTGATAATATCTTACAACCTATAGTGAAACATCTGTATAGCTATCTTAGAGATTCAAGTCATCTCCTAGATATTTTGAAAGACTTTGACTGGCAAGAGGATTTTAAGTGGGTAGTAGTTGACGCCGTTTCACTCTATTCCTCGATACCTCATATGCATGGGTGTCGGGCCTTGGAATTTTTTATGACCAAAGAAACTACTTACAGTGAAGAAGTAAAACAATATGTCATGTATGTTGTGGAGTTCCTACTCACCCACAATTATTTCATGTTTGATTCTGAGTTTTATTTACAAAACCAAGGCACAGCGATGGGGGCGAAATTTTATGCTAATCTGTTTGTGGGTGGGTGGGAGCTCCGCTACATCTATGACATTGATTAGATTTTCAGGTCCGACATCCTTCTGTACATGAGGTACATTGATGATCTCATTTTTATAGTTAAAGTTACTTATCAAATTGAAAACTTTTTAAGCCACATCAATAACAATGACATCAACCTCAGATTTGCTGGGGAATTGTGTCATGATGGGGTTAATTTTTTGGATTTACACTTACATGGTGATCCAGTGTCACATAGGATCATTTCTAGTACATATAGAAAGGACACTGCGGGCAACACTATACTACATGCCACCTCTTGTCATCCAGGACATCTAGTAAAGTCCATTCCTAGAAGCCAATTTATCAGGCTAAGACGTAATGCGAGTACATTACAAAACTATATACAGGGGGGCCAGGATTTAATATGTAGGCTTACAGCCAGAGGATACAATGAGGGGGCTCTACATAGAACTTTTGAGGAAATAAAAACTTGGAAACCAAAGGATGAGACAGTTGGATCTAGTGGTACAGCCAAAAGGTACCTTGATGAAAACAGCATAGTTTTCTCAACAGAATTTTCCCTACACTACAACACTATTTGCAATATTATTAAGAAACACGAGTGTATTAAAGGATGATGACATTTCACAAACTTATGTCAAACATTTTAAATTTGCAGCTAGGAAGCCACCTACACTGGCTTCCAGACTCTCTCCTAGTATGGTTGCCTCAAAAACAAAAAGGTAAAATCTCATGGCTCAGAGGTAAAGGAAATTTTAAGTCACATTTGACTAACTGTCTAACGTGATAATATGGACTTTACCAATAAATTCACTAGTAACGTCACAGCAGAGAATTTTGACATTGAGTTTTATGCGACCTGTCTTACTGACCACATAGTGTACCTATTGGACTGTCAGCTCTGTGGAGCACAGTATGTAGGTGAATCAACTAGGACCCTTAGATCCCGAGCCAGGGAACATCTGAGGGATGTGAAAAATTACAATAAGGATTATGCAGTGGCCAAACATTTCAACCTTTTTCATTTTACAAATGTCCCTAATTTTAAAATAAAAATTATTGATCTAGCTAGGATCCCTCTGAGAGGCGGTGATCTAGTAAAGATTCTTGACAAAAAAGAACTTTTCTGGATCTATAAATTAAGAACAAAATCACCATCTGGTATGAATTTGGCGTGAGATATGAGGTACTATGTAGAATAATTTTAACCTATAATTTTTACCAATCATATTTGCAGATCCAACAAACACACATACATATTATATATTATCTATACTCTATTTGGGGGACAGTGTAGTTTTGAGATCACTTTTCAGTGACCTTTATCCCACAGTAACCCTTATATTAAGTCTGGGAAGATACCTTTTGTATATGGTTTCATTTGGATCTTAAATGTAGGTCTTAAATTTAAATCAGTATGAATATTGACACACCCAAGGGTATAAATTTGGGTAACGCATAAATGATGCATAGTATTAATTATAGTAATAACGAATTTCATTTTTGCTATACTTAAGTAACTCAATCATATCCCAATACTAAGAAGTAGAGACAGTAGTATTTTATGATTATTTATAACATAATATATGATATATACGGATATTGATACAGTATCGGCTTTCATTACTAATTTATTTTTAATGATCATATTATGTGTCCTTTTTGCTGTCATCTCAAGTTATGCTTATTATGATTTTAGACGCTGTTACATTTCTTTTAAAGGCAGGCATACCACAGCATTTGTATTTGACAGCATAACAGCTGTTATAACGTCATTCTTGGAGTGTGCCCGATTGGCTATACTGCCTTTAAATGTAATGGCAGTTTTACTTGTGACCAGTATCTATGAGTAAGCGCCTCACGGCGTGTATCCTGTGCCTTTTTAATGGATTAAAGCACTTTTTTGACTGTTGCTCAGTAGCCTACATTCTTTTTTCTTCAGTTACTAATATTTCGTCTCACTTAACAAGGACCTCACAGATGTTAGCTACATAAGCTACTACTTATCAACGGGTACACTACAGCAAGCTGTACCGTCTACTACAAATTTCAACCTTCTGTAAGGACTATTCCTTGGGATCTACAGGTCTTCATTTGAATTTATGCTGAACACTTTGATTTACCATATGTGAAGTAGAGTTCATAAAATAGGTTTACGCCTTTCAATGTCTGCTGTTATGGTTATATGCTAGACATACTCAATCAGTTACTGCAATTGACACCTGTTCTGTGTCTTTTATTATTTATTTGACTGGCAATAAGATACACTCTCACTCTCAGGCACTATTATGTCAAACCCCATTAGAGTTGGTGATATTAATCCCTGCTAAGATAGCTGTTTAATCTCCATAAGTCTCACAGATGACCTACCTAATATTACTGTGGTACCCTTATATTATCTATATTTTAATAATAGCTGTTTGGCGCAGATAGCTACACATAAGCTAATACAACTTATTTAGCAATCTTTGTGTACCTTATGTTCAAACTTAGGTCACACATATGCAGGTCCTTCAATATATGATGCCCGCCTCAAAACGCCACTTTATCTGTAATAGTCTGGTTACGAGCTCTATGATATAGAGATGCCTGGTCCTAGACCAGGATAGCCTACATCTCAATTGGACTTAGGGGGCATCTTTTCAGGATGTACAGGTATATATATCCTCACACCATATAGACACTTATACGTAAAGACTTAATACGCTCTAGGTCTATAGTAACCCCCACTTGTAGTTCAGCGCTTTTGTTTCATTCCAGAGTCTATACATAGTCCATGACAAAATATTGTGTTTTATGCTGGGAGATAGAGAGCTAACATATATTTGCCATATATTAGTTACTGTTTTAATATTATAATATTCTAAGCGATGCTTACCTGGTGAAAAAAATAACTTGAATCTAAAACAGGTTCATATATACATATGTATTACCTTCTAAGTATTATAAGGTCCAGGACTGGCCACAGAGATGACTAACAGGGCTTTGTAATTGCCTACATCATAGCGGTCCATGAGTTGCCACCCAAATAGTCATATCAGTAAGATCTTCTTAATGTAAAACGGAGATTTCAGAAATTGTTTGATTGTATTTTTGTGTCATTGTTTTATTGCAATCTTTGTATTTATTTTTTTCATTTTCGCAAAATATCAATAAAAACTATTAAAGAGGAAAAGCTGGGATGTCATATCGTCTTGTCTGCAGGAAACCCACAAGACATGAAATGTAACAAAAGCAAAACCTTTCTTTGTCTTTCTTTTGCCTAGCAACCTGCTAATGGAGGGGTTAGGTGTTGTAATTAATACATGTCAAACCACATATATGTTCTCTTAAAGGGACACTGAACCCAAAAAATTTTCTTTCGTGATTCAGATAGAACATGACATTTTAAGCAACTTTCTAATTTACTCCTATTATCAATTTTTCTTCATTCTCTTGGTATCTTTATTTGAAATGCAAGAATGTACGTTTAGATGCCGGCCAATTTTTGGTGAACAACCTGGGTTGTCCTTGCTGATTGGTGGATAAATTCATCCACCAATGAACACGTGCTTTCCAGGGTCTGAACCAAACAAATAGCTAAGATGCCTTCTATGTATTTTTTTTTTTTCATGTTCGCAAAATCTCAATAAAAACTATTAAAGAGGAAAAGCTGGGATTTAAGCTCAAAAGTGTGCACGTGTCTGTTGCAAAACTGCTGCCATATAGTGCTGCAATGTTATACATTAGCAGGAACACTAGATGGCAGCACTAGTTCCTGTAGTGCTTCAGGCATGTGCACGCTACCTACCTAGGTATTATTATCATTAATTTATTTATAAAGCGTCAGCAGATTCCGCAGCGCTGCCCACGGGTACAAGGATAAAAGTACAAAGGAGAAACAATACAATAAAAGACAAAATGTTATAGACAAATACAGGGGGAATTGAGGGCCCTATTCCCGTGGGAACTTACAATCTAGATGGGTAGGAGGATGGGAAGGTATCCCTTCAACATAGAATAACAAGAGAACTAAGCAAATGTGTTAATAGAAGTAAATTAGAAACCTTTTTAAAATTGTATTCTCTATCTGAATAACCAAAGTATTTTTTTGGGTTTAATGTCCCTTTAGCTGTAATACTTGACCGTTTGTTGAGTCTAACTGCCCAGATAGCTCATATTTTATTACCTCACCTGGTCCCCTTCTGTAGTGGATTGTCTAACCGTATACCCAACTACTTTGCCATTTCTGCCATTCTGTTTTTATTACACACATAGGGCCAGATTACAAGTGGTGCGCTAATGATAGCACAGGTCACAATACACAATGTCGCTGAAACACACTAACATTAGCACGCAGCTTGATATTACAAGTCCATGGTAAATCACCTTTACCAGAGAAGGGTTAGCACAGCCGACATTGCTCTCTAGCGCAACCTATACTTTCAATAGATATTGTGAACGCACTAACTTGCGCCCATATTCAAGTTGAAAGTTTTAGTTTATGCTCAAGCGAAAGCCGAAACTGCACTAGAATATTTAGCGTGACATGAGACTTGAAGTAAATTGTATGGGTTGAAAAAAAGTTGCACAAAACATATCAAAAACATATTAAAATAAACTATTACACTCATATATACACTTTTTATTAAAAGTTTTATTATAAATCTTTTATAAGCCCTTCCCAGCCAAATGAATATGCAATATAATATTTATTTTTAAATATGTTTTTAAGTGTTTTAAATAAAAATTCTTTACATTCCTATGTTTTTAACTTATGTTCT
This sequence comes from Bombina bombina, assembly GCF_027579735.1. Lineage (NCBI taxonomy): Eukaryota > Metazoa > Chordata > Amphibia > Anura > Bombinatoridae > Bombina > Bombina bombina. The sequence continues at coordinate 325,312,884 of NC_069499.1, forward strand.
TTTTATTTTTAGATCTAGAGATCTATATTTTAGTTTAAAAAAAATAATATATATATATATGTATTAAAATAAAAAGTAAATTTTCTTCTATGTGTAGAACATAGGAATGTAAAGTATTCGTAATGCACATTCTGCTTTAATGCAGTTGATCTAGTGCAGTGTCAGGTTAGCACATGATATATGAAAGCAGTGGCGTCACTAGGGGGGGGCGGGGGGGGCGGGCCGCACCCGGGTGACACCCTCCAGGGGGTGACACCAAAAAAAAAAATTTTTTTTTTTTTTTTTTTTTTTTTTTACATTTTATTGAAATTCAAAGAAATACAATGTTGAGGTGCATAGATTTTTTTTTTATCAGAGGGGCTGGCATTTGTGAACATTGGTGGGACTGGGGAAGTTGTAGACACACAATTTTTTTGCCCCTTGAGCCAGTGCTGCAATTTCAACAAATAGTTTTCCCGGCTGCTTTTGCTTGTTTGTACTTTGCTTCTCCCCTGCCCAATTTCGCTATGAATGTTGTGGGCATGCCGTGGGGCTTGCAAAGTTGCGCTGCTAGCCTAAACCTGCCTGCCTATCTGTGCTCACTGCTCAGTGACATGTGGAGCAGTGGAGTCACTCACTGCTGTGCTGTCTCTTTAAACGGGAACTGGCAAATCATGAGGGGATGCCTGGCACCTGACCGCATGACTGTTTGACACTGTCTTTAAAGTGAAGGAGCCACGTATGATGCCCACCAGACCATTACGGTTACGGTACACTAAGTGCACACTGAACAGGTAGGAGGGCGGGCGGGGGTCTGGGGGTGGGCAGAGTGCAGAGGTGATTGGCCATAAGAAGCGGTAGGCACGCGGCCCGGGGCTGTGCACTGACAGGCTTGGAACAGAGTCAGAGAGCAGAATTTTCATAGTTTGCACCTAAACCTTTTCTTTAGTGATTTATTTTTAGAGTGCTCTGTTTATCTTTCATTTGATGCTCTGCTGAGCCAGGGAGCAGCTCTAGGCATGCGCTTTATAATTAATGCAGTGCAGTTTACATATTTTGTAAGTGTGTGTCTGAGTTTTTGTGTGTGTGTGTCTGAGTGTGTTTCTGAGTGTTTGTGTGTGCATCTGAGTATGTTTTTAAGTGTGTCTGAGTGTTTGCATGTGTGTTTGCCTGTGTTTTTGTGTGTGTCTGCTTTCTGGGGGGGGGGGGTGACACCATAACTTACCTCACCGGGTGACACCAACCCTAGTGACGCCACTGTATGAAAGACAGAAACACCACGAGATGTGTATCAATATCCTTTATTAGGGAGACATCACACGGAACAACGGCGACGTTTCGGTCACAAACTGACCTTAATCATGAGTGATGTCTCACTAATAAAGGATATTGATACACATCCCGTGGTGCTGTTGTCTTATATATTGCACTTATTTGGGATCAGGGTCCTGACAGCATGCACCTGGATATTGGCAGTAAGTGCTGTGCTATTTTCTATGATTGATATAGGTTAGCACATGAGCAATAACTAATAAATGTTTTTAGCTCAGGGTTTAGCACGGTCCATATTCGAAATCTTTAAGTTTAAACGTGTAATATGCTTGCTAATGCAGCCTCGATATTTTTTTTTCTTTGATCATAGTTAGCACGCCACTTGTAATGCGGGCCATACTATCTGCGTGTAGAATTACAACTGTCTCTGGAAGTGTTCTATTATGGCCACAGTTAAAGGCACGTGAAAGATAAAATTACATTTTCATGGTTCAGATACACTTTGCAATTTTAAGAGACATCTTTTTATTACAACTTTGTTTAAAAACATGTATAGTTAGGCTCAGGAGCAGCAAAGCATAGCTGGTGATTGGTGGCTATGCACATATACCTGCTCACCAAATGGCTCACCCTTTGCAGCAGTTAAACATAGGGACCACAATCCCTTAAAAAAATTAACTGTTTTTCTAAAGAAAACCACCATTAATGTCTATATATTGATTTTTGCAAATAAATAATTTGTTAAGCTTCTCAAAGGAATTGTGATCAACCCATAGTTCTATGCAATCATCAGCACAATAATAAAATTCTCTAAAACAGAGGATATTCTTTCAGCACTTGCATATATAGCTCTGTAAGCTTTTGATTGAGCCTCGGCAACGTCAAAATAGCAAGACAATTGAAAAAAAAGAAATTGATTTGGAAAACTTTTTTAGTTCAATGTCATTAAATTCAAAAGGTCATTTTACAGTTTATAAAAGGTTGAAAAATATAAATATTTTGTACAAACTAAATTTTGTTATAATGTAATAATGTCTTTTGATTTTCCCCCTTTTAATTATGCATCTTTCAAATTAACAAACAATATTTAGTAATGTGTATTACAATTTAAATCATCACTATATTATTAGGATTATAAAAATACCATATTAAAATCATTAATATGGATTAACTTGTGCCAAACGCATAATTTATGGCCAAAATAATATTGGGTATTAAGGTTACAATTTTCACACCCAAAACCACATGCAAAGACTTTATTGTTTGAGAACCCATAAACAATAGGCTCCATTTTAAAATGTCATGCAGCTATATTTTACCTTCTTAGTGATAAAAACTCCTTCCAACTTTTTATTCTACAACAAAATAATTCATTAGTCAAAAAATTCAGCAGCCTCACTCACAAAGTATTTTTACACAAATATTGCAAAGCCTCTCCTCTTCTATCACAAACCATAAATAAATAAATAGTATTCTAGAAAAGAAAACACTGATACAGGGTTATCTTGTTATTTAAAAATGATGTTTCTGTTCAAAAAAAGGGACATACTAAAGCTAAAATCACATGCTCTAACTTCTTAAAGGGATATTAAACCCATTTTTTGTTTCATGATTCAGATAGAACATGCAGTTTTAAGCACCTTTCTAATTTACTACGATTATGAATTTTTCTTCGTTCTCTTGGTATCTTTATTTGAAAAAGCAGGAATGTAAGCTTAGGAGCCGATAATAGGAGTAAATTAGAAAAATACTTTAAATTGCATTCTCTATCTGAATCATGAAAGAAAAAAATGGGGGTTTCATATCCTTTTAAAGCATGTCATTTTTTAAAGTTTTTTTTTAAAATACTTAAAGAGACAGTAAAGCCAGTAATTTAAACTTTCATGATTTCAGATAAAGCATGCAACTTTAAGAGCCTTTCCAATTATATAATATTATCTAATTTGCTTCATTCTCTAGGCAGACTCAGGAGCAGCAGTGTACTATTAGGTGGTGATTGGTGGCTGCACATGTATGCCTCTAGTCTGTGGCTCACCCAATTAAAGAAACATAAAACCCATTTTTTGTCTTTCATGATTAAGACAGAACTTACCATTTTCCAATTTACTTCAATTATTAAATGTGCTTCATTCTCTTGCTATCCTTTGTTAATGGAGCAGCAGTGCACCACTGGGAGCTAGCTAAACACACCAAGCAAGCCAATAACAAGCGGCATAAATGTGCAGCCACCAATTAGCAACTAGATCCCAGTAATGCATTGCTGCTCCAGAGCAGACTATCTAGGTATGTTTCTCAAAAAAGGATACCAAGTGAACAAAGATAACAGAAGTAAACTAGAAAGTTGTTTAAAATTGTATGCTCTATCTGAATCATGGGGGGGGGGGGGGTTCATGTTTCTTTATGTAAATTAGATTATAGAACTAAATTTGAAAGTTGTCTAAAATTGTATGCTCTATCTGAATCATGAAAAAAAAAATATTGTGTTTTGTGTCCCTTTAAGTACAGCCATCATAATGCAAGCAGCTCACGAAAGTGAGCCAAAAGAGGAGCAGCAGTTGCACACAGTCCTGCTCAGACACTGCATTTGCTTACAGCTCCTAAGAGGAATTTTATCTGTGTGTTTAACCCCTTCACAGAAGTAAACACATAGTAAGCAGGGATCAGTAATGCCTAATCATTTAAGTCATGCTATTTTTGCATTAGAAAGTCCCTTTTAAGAGAACAGTGCAAAAATATGGCAGGGACATGGGGCATACTCATTTAGCAGGAGTGAGAATCCAGATGAATTATTATGGAGGCAATGGTGAGTGATGGCTGCTGATGTATTGAAAAATTACATCATCATGCAGGCTGGAAAATATCACTATAGTTTACCTAGCAGGGAAACAGTTACTAGCCAGGAGAGAAACAAGGTTACTAGCCCACTCAATAATCAACAAAATGCCTTTTTTTAAAGATAACTTCTGATTTACTAGTTCAGGAGAGATGGACTAGTGGGAATTTTAAACTGCTGTCACATCAATAAATTGGGAGGAGTTTGCCTAAGGTATATGCAAACAGCAAGGCATCCATCATCCAGTTGTATTTTCTTACTGAATTAAGTTCAAATTAAAATAAAAATCTTTATTGAAAAATATTTCAAGCAATATACACACACAATGCAAAACTAGCACATTCATCAACACCAAATACTTTTTTTTTCTTTAAGAGCGTTTTTGGGTTAGTATCAAGCTTTGCTTTTAGAACCAGAAATAATTTTTACATGAAGTCAAATTATATTTTGCACTTCACAAAAATTATATTTCTTTTGCCTAGCAACCTGCTAATGGAGGGGTTAGGTGTTGTAATTAATACACGTCAAACCACATATATGTTCTCTTAAAGGGACACTGAACCCAAATTTTTTATTTCGTGATTCAGATACAGCATGACATTTTAAGCAACTTTCTAATTTACTCCTTACTTTTCTTCATTCTCTTGGTATCTTTATTTGAAATGCAAGAATGTACGTTTAGATGCCGGCCCATTTTTGGTGAACAACCTGGGTTGTTCTTGCTGATTGGTGAATAAATTCATCCACCAATGAACAAGTGCTTTCCAGGGTACTGAACCAAACAAATAGCTAAGATGCCTTCTTATTCAAATAAAGAAAGCAAGAGAACGAAGAAAAATTGATAATAGGAGTAAATTAGAAAGTTGCTTAATATTGCATGCTCTATCTGAATCACGAAAGAAAAAAATTTGGGTTCAGTGTCCCTTTAACTCTGAATGTGACGTGTGTATAAGCTGTTAGACATAGCAAGAGCTTCACTTCTCTTTTGTCTGTCTGTAAGGGAAGTCCTGCTAGCAGTAAATAAAATATCAGCTGTAAATGTTTAACTGTTTGAATATTTTGGTCTGGTCTCTTATTTCTCCACCTAGCACAAACCCATTTGGGTTAAATTCTCACATCACCTCCATGTCACAACTAGCACTGTTCATAATCATGTACGTGCTTGTCTGAATGGAGAGAGTTGTCTTGATTTCTACAGATATAAGGTTTCAAGGGATTTTAAAAATGTGAATATTGTTGTGAAATGCACAGATATTAACATGAAAATACCCTGTCGAATACTTTTACAGCCACTAACTGTATCTCTTTCATATTTATGACCAGATTACAAGTGGAGCGCTATTTAGCGTTAACTGCGCTAGAAGTACATTTTTTTGCGTTCATCACTTGTATTATGAGTTGAAAGTAAACTGTTTCTGCTCGCACACGCTAACCCCACGCTTGTAAAAAACAAACTTAGGATATTGCACGTGCGATAATGTATTCCCCCAAAGAAGCTAATGGAGCAAAAAGAGGCAGAAAAAACACCCTACTCGCACACAAAAACAATCCCATATACTCAAGTGCACTAACCCGGCATAAAAATATTTCACATTTCATTTTTCTTCACACACACATATATATATATATATATATATATATATATATATACACACACACTATACACGCACACACATACATATACATATATATATATATATACACACACACATACATACAGGTGGCCCTCGGTTTACGACGGTTCAATTTGCGGCGTTTCAGAATAACAACCTTTTTTTCAGTCATGGAACTGCTATTGAAATGCATTACAAATCAGAGCACTAATTAAAATAGCAAGTAGGTGGAGCTGTCCGCTTGTGTTTCAGCAAAGTTAAGCTAGTTTAACAGCCTGAAATTGATCTGTGTACACAGATCAGACAAGACCTATCAAGCAAGATTTAGCAGCCACTTCCCTATTATCTTCCTTTCCAGCTGCTTGAGATGAGGGTGCCTAACTGCCTATTAATCACTGCAGATTGAAATGCATAGAATAGGTGCAGAACCAATATTATCTAACATGCTAACAATGCAAAGAACTGTTTGCAGAAAAATGCAAGTAAAAAAACGTTTCTGTTGATTAAACTTAGTTTGATGATGATACAATCTATATTATTAGGTTTATAATGTTGTTTAGCATTTAAAGTCTTCATTTCAAACCTTTAAAAATAATGTATTAGATGTTACTCATGACAATTTTGAGAGGGGCCTGGAACCTAACGCCCTCACTTCCCACTGACTTACATAATAAACCAGGTTTCAATTTACAACAGTTTCGATTTACAACCATTCCTCCTGGAACCTAACCCCGCATATACATATATACACACACACACATATATATACATGTGTATATATATATATATATATATATATATGTGTGTGTATGTATATATTTATATATATATATATATATATATACACATATACACACACATGATTATCTATAGGTATATACAGATATAAATAGGAATATCTATTTAGAAATACTTAGAACATATTCTGCTATGTGCAGAACATTGGAATGTTAATTATTTACAGTACATACACAGTTAAACACTTTATTAAATATGAATATTTCATAAATATGTTTTTACATGGTTTCATCTACTTACCTCCAAAGGGCTCTATATATATGTAGATGAAAACATGTAAAGACATATTTATGAATTATTCATATTTAATAAAGTGTTTAACTGTGTATGTACTGTAAATAATTAACATTCCAATGTTCTGCACATAGCAGAATATTTTCTAAGTATTTCTAAATAGATATTCCTATATATATCTGTATATATCTATACCTATATATAATCGTGTGTGTGTGTGTATATATATATATATATATATATATATATACACACACACACACACACACACACATACGGTGGCCGACCGACACTAGCACTTAAATTGTAACTTTTGGTGAGTACACTTGTTTTTTCTTTATTTGTCTGATGATGGGGTCACTCCATTTGGCTTATGGCTAATGCTCTCTTTGGATCCTTTATTTGTATATAATGTGGGATGCACCCCAGTTTTTTTTTTTTTTTTCTCTCTCTCTATATATATATATATATATATATATATATATATATATATATATATATATATATATATATATATATATATATATATATATATATACACACACACATATATATATACATGATATATATATACACATTTGTAGTGCAATATTTTTGAATATATAATATATTTTATTAGATGTGTTATGAGTGTAAATGTACTTTGTAATGTATTGATGTATTTTGTGACACTTTTTTATTTTGCAAAACCATTAACTAGAGCTCTGAGGTCGCTCTAACCCAACGCTTGTTTATTTCAATTGAGCTCAAGTGATTGCATTTACTTTCAACTTGTAATACGAGCGTAAAACCAGACGCACGCAAACAGCTGTGATAAACCATTTTTTCGCTTGCTCGCAACTGTTAGCACGCCACTCGTGATCTGGGCCTTAATCTCTAATGGCTCTTTCTGACCACTCTATAAACAGGTGATGATCCATGGTTGTAAAACTATGATGATGTAATATGCAGTTAAAATGATATAAAAGATGTTTCTAAAATATGATTCAAAAGCAAAGTTTTTATGCCTAAAGGCAATGGGGCCCATTTATCAAGCTCCGAACGGAGCTTGTGGGCCCGTGTTTCTGGCGAGTCTTCAGGCTCACCAGAAACACCAGTTATGAAGCAGCGGTCTAAAGACCGCTGCTTCATAACCCTATCCGTCTGCTCTGATGAGGCGGACAGGAATCGCCGGAAATCAACCCGATCGAGTACGAGCGGGTTGATTGACACCCCCTGCTGGTGGACCATTGGCCGCGAGTCTGCAGGGGGCGGCGTTGCACCAGCAGCTCTTGTGAGCTGCTGGTGCAATGTTGAATACGGAGAACGTATTGCTTTCCTCATTCAGCGAGGTCTTGTGGACCTGATCCGCACTGTCGGATCAGGTCCGCAAGACCTTTGATAAATGGGCCCCAATATGTACCACTTTTAATTTTTTGGCCTTGTCACAATTACAGTTGCTTCCAGGACTTTCCTCTACCCTCTAAAGATTGCTCCCATCATTTTTGCTTTGGCTGGTTTGTGTGTTCTGGAGAGAACACTGTCAATTGGTACTTTTGGCTCTTTAGAAATGAACCAAGCAGTTTTTAGACAGGTAAGTATATTGCCTTTGGCCAGGAAAACTTTCCTTTTAAATGATTATTTTTTAAAACATTGTTTAAGTCCCATTAAAGGGACATTATAGTGGAACAATTACATTGTCTAATTAATTGGAGCATGGAATTTTAACACTGGCTACCCTGCAATGCTGTGTGTTTAATCTCTTTCCAAGTGGTTTACCTCCTGCAGGTAACAAGCAGAAACTCACAGTTCCCAATTAACAGCTGCAGTAACGCAGCTCAGTTGTGTGATTACCGCTGCTGACTGGGTCACCAGCTGAGTCCATTAAGGACAAACAGTGCTTTGTGGCTCCCAAGCGCTACTTTAACTATGCCCTTTGCAGAGGTTAAACACAAAGCAGAGGCACTGGCGTTTAAATTACACGCTCTAACAAATTATTCCACCATAATGACCATTTAAGCAAATTACAAAGAAAAATCTATAATATAAGAAGCAAATGCTAAGATCATACTAGTTGTATGAAGTGGAATCAACAATAATCAGGGTTAAAGAAAATTAGAGAATGCAAATACATCTCATTCTTGTAGAACAGGTTGCATGGGCATATCAGCATGTGTCAGCCCTTTCTTATGACAAGCAATTCAATGCCATGCTTTAGTTCAGCATTTAAATGCTCACCTGCTCTTCTGGGTTATCAAACTGGGTCACTAGAACAACATCTCCAGATTTCAAGTTTAGTTCATCACTGTCAGTTGCAGCATAGTCATGCAGAGCCCTAACCTGCAAATAAATGACAATGTTAGCCTTGTGTATTTACAACAGAAATGATCTGTGACATAATATGCAGTAATCCACAGGTACCAATAGCCAGCATGCAGCTATCTGTTAGACCTTACAGGAGGTTGCTGCTGTAAACATTGTAAACTGTTGTCTACAAATCACCATTATAAAAACATACTAATGGGTTCCTAAACTCATAGATTAACTTTGTGATTATTAATAAGAGCAATCTCTAATGAGGAAAGGCATGTGTATAACCCCAGCATGGGTGCCCTGCTCCCCGCTGGATTTTCCTCCACACCTGGAGAACAAACTGCAGGGGAATAAAAATACAATTGAGTGTCCGTTTTTTGTTGGAGTTTTATCTCCCTGAATTTAGCTCTGTTTTAGAGGAAGTAAAGTATTCTCGGACTTGTATAGCATTCTGGAATTAGTAGTTCACTATTTCCCTCTCAGTATTGTGCCACTGCAGTTCTGGACTATAAGTCCCAGCATACATTCGCCTAGATTTAGAGTTTTGCGGCCAAAGGGGTGCGTTAGCTACGCGTGTTTTTTTTCTAGCGCTGCTTCTAAACAACGCTGGTATTTAGAGTTCTCTGAAGGGCTGCGTTAGGCTCCAAAAAGCGAGCGTACAGGCATATTTACCGCCACTTCAACTCTCAATACCAGCGTTGCTTACGGTAGCGGCTAGCTGGAAAAACGTGCTCGTGCACAATATCCCCATAGGAAACAATGAGGCAGTTTGGGCTTAAAAAAACTAACACCTGCAAAAAAGCAGCGTTAAGCTCCTAACGCAGCCCCATTGTTTCCTATGGGGAAACACTTTATAAGTCTGCACCTAACACCCTAACATGTACCCCGAGTCTAAACACCCCTAACCTTACACTTATTAACCCCTAATCTGCCACCCCCGCAAGTGGCGGCTGGTGACTTTTGAAGATGGGGGAGCACTAGCCCCGTCCCTCAGATGGCTCCGCCCATTTTAATGTGTGTGTGTGTATATATATATATATATATATATATATATATATATATATATACACACACACACACACAATGCTATATATATTGCCTTCTTATCTATATCGCGCCCTCCATACCACACACAAATTACAGATTAAAAATGTAGTAACAAATGATTGGCGATAATTGGATTTGTGTTAATAAAAAAAATTTATTATAGGTTGTCATCCATTTTTTTTGACTGAGTTAATAACTTTTGATTTTTAAAATACACAGAATACAACTTTCCTGAAGCATAAATATCCAGCATATTAAATTGAAAAACTATAAATTCCCTACATTCATTGTAGAGGCGTAACTAGAAACCACAGGGCCCAGGTGCAAGAATACAAGCAGCAGGGCTAATAGGTTAAACAGAGGGTGTGAATTAAAACTGCAAACAGAAGGAAACTGCTTCCAATGCAGCCCTAGAACATGCATAGCTAGACCGTCTAGCTATGCAATATAGAGCACTATATATATCAGGTTTCTTAATATAAGTAGACTTTAAAGAAATGTTTCCTATTAATGTTGTCTAGATAAATATGAGCAACCATCCATCTATTAAAAAAAACTAAATTTTATCAAACAGCCCATTGGGAGATAGTGAGCATGAAAACAAGTGCAATTTAAGCATCTTACTTAAAATTACATGAAACCCAATTTTTTTCTTTCATGATTTAGAAAGAGCATGCAATTTTAAACAACTTTCTAATTTACTTCTAAATATGCTCAGTAGCTGCCGATTGGTATATGCACATAGATGCCTCGCGTGATTGGCTCACACATGTGCATTGCTATTTCTCCAACAAAGGATAACTAAAGAATAAAGCAAATTAGATAATAGAAGTCAATTGGTGTTATTTGAAATTGTATTCTCTATCTGAATCATGAAAGAAAATGTTTAGGTTTAGTGTCCCTTCAAGACCTGAGAATTGTTACAATGAAAGAGCTCCTGTCTAAATAGATTTCACCCTTATTATTAACAACCTAAACAATTTAAGGGAATCATTACAAAATATATACAAAAACACACACATACTGTGAATACATATCCAAAAGGACTAACTATATGAGTGGGATGTTAACCTTATTACCAGGAACATGGGAAGAAAAAAGATCACATCTTTAACAAAAAAAATAAAATAAAATCTTAGAAATACAGGGTGAAGGGAGGTAACACAACACAGTATAAATTAGAAAATCAGCCAAACTTTTCAGCAAACTTTTAATGCACTAGAGACAATTATAGTGACAAGTAAACTGCTGCCCTGTGACAGGTTAACTAGTCTCATTATTTAGTAAAACCTGCAGTGTGTTATTTTCTGTAGCTTCCCACAGTTAGCAGTGCTGATATGTTAAGTCCTCTGGCAGCTGAGGGGTTAAACTGCAGCCATTGTAGCATCTCTTTCATAACTTATAAATGAGAGATGCTACAATGGCTGCAGTTTAACCCCTCAGCTGTCAGAGGACTTAACATTATCAGCATTGCTAACTGTGGGAACTTAGCTACAGAAAATAACACACTGCAGGTTTTACTAAGTAATGAGAGCAGTTGACGGCAGCCAGCCTTCTGCATGAAAAAACAAACAAACAGCCAATTATCTTCCCCAGACAAGATAACAGCCACGTTTGCAGTTAGAGACATAATATAAACAGTTAGTGATTTATAATGAACTCTGAACCTCTTATCTGTACAACACCGCGTCCGGCTGAATCCTAACCCTGACATAGTACAGACACCAGTGACTCTCCACTGCTATTGCCGGCAAAGTGTGTAATGCAGTTCTGACAGGAATCCTGTCACAGGATGCAAAGCTATAAACAACATGAGAGTCTAGCTAACTAACCCAATGCCTCTTTTAGGTCCCAGGCTCCAGCACTACAAAACTTAGTACCTTCAATTTAGCGCGCTCATTTCCCTGCCAGACTGAGACTCCTCTTACACTTTGCGTGGCTTGTGCTGTTTTAAGCCCATAAGCATAAAACACAAATGAGCAAGGCATCCAATCCATGTTGCGCAATTGGAGGGCAGCTGAACGGCTAACTGCCAGTCTCCATTGCGCAATCGCTCGGGGGGTGTAGAATTTTTTTATACATAAAAAAGACAATTTTTTTTATTTTTTATAAAATCATTATTAAAACTTTTTTTCCTTTCACTTAACTGTGTACACATAAAAAGGAGCTTTAGTTTGCAGGCTGGTATTTCAAGTCTCCGGCCATATTTGACATTCTTTCAACTAGTCTCTACTCTAGTCTCTGCCTATTGCCTAAGCCTTAAGCCCGCCCCCTGCCTAAGCTTAAAGTACTAGACTACTACTAATCTACCGGACTCAGACTGTTAGACTATGGCTACTGATGTCAGTTGTCACACTGTCTGACTCACTACACTCACCCGGTCTCATTAGTCTCTAGCCGGTAGTCCGTCCTGGCTCCTCGCTCAGCTCAGCAGGCTTGCCATGCGAGCTTCTTTTACTGCTCACTGCTCTCTGCCCTCAAGACATTGCTCCTCCTCCCAGTCCCACACACACACAGCTCTTAGTGTGCGAGTGTCACGTGACAGCTGGCTCCCGCACACTAAGAGCTGTGCTCTTTAAGAAGGCTATGGGCTGGCCTGTAGGTGGAGCTGCAGTCAATGCAGTTTTAAAGTGGAAAGAGCTTTTGCCTATACTTCTATCCATCGCACTGCACAGCATGTGCGATAGATAGAAGTATTAGGCAAAAGACCATTCCACTTTAACCCTAAGGCAGCCTAAATAATTAAAACCAGCAAATTGAAATGTTTTTAGTCAAAAATTGCAGTGGAGCCTGGAGGATTTTTTAATTTAAATAAGCACAAAAGGTTTAAAAATTTAATTATTTTTTTTTCATTTTGTACTTTAATTTTTTTTTATTTATTTTTTTTCATCAGGGGTCAGGGGGTTCAGGGGTTTCACACAGGGGGTTCACGTGCTCAAGTGCTCCTATAGAGGAGCCTCCACTGACCCCCGCTATCGCTGACACCTGCATTATATTATTAACCCCTAATCTGCCGACCGGACACCGCCGCAACCTACATTATACTTATGAACCCCTAATCTGCTGCCCCTAACATCGCCGACACCTATATTATATTTATTAACCCCTAATCTGCCGCCCCCAACGTCGCCGCTACCTTACCTACACTTATTAACCCCTAATCTGCCGCCCGGACCTCGCCGCCACTATAATAAATGTATTAACCCCTAAACCGCCGCACTCCCGCCTCGCAAACCCTATAATAAATAGTATTAACCCCTAATCTGCCCCCCCAACGTCGCCGCTACCTTACCTACACTTAGTAACCTCTAATCTGCCGACCGGACCTCGCCGCTACTCTAATAAATGTATTAACCCCTAAAGCTAAATCTAACCCTAACACCCCCCTAAATTAAATATAATTTTAATCTAACGAAATAAATTAAGTATTATTAACTAGTCTTCCTATTTAAAACTAAATACTTACCTATAAAATAAACCCTAATATAGCTACAATATAACGAATAATTATATTGTAGCTATTTTAGAATTTATATTTATTTTACAGGCAACTTTGTATTTATTTTAACTAGATACAATAGCTATTAAATAGTTATTTACTATTTAATAGGTACCTAGTTAAAATAATTACAAAATTACCTGTAAAATAAATCCTAACCTAATTTACAATTAAACCTAACACTACACTATCAATAAATAAATTAAATCAACTAACTACAAGTACCTACAATTAAATAAACTAAACTAAATTACAAAAAAAACCAAACACTAAATTACAAAAAATAAAAAAATTACAAGAATTTTAAGCTAATTGCACCTACTCTAAGCCCCCTAATAAAATAACAAAGCCCCCCAAAATAAAAAATTCCCTACCCTAATCTAAATTAAAAAAGTTAACAGCTCTATTACCTTACCAGCCCTTAAAAGGGCTTTTTGCAGGGCATGCCCCAAAGAAATCAGCTCTTTTGCCTGTAAAAAAAACACAATACCACCCCCCAACATTACAACCCACCACCCACATACCCCTACTCTAACCCAAACCCCCCTTAAATAAACCTAACACTACCCCCCTGAAGATCTCCCTACCTTGAGTCGTCTTCACTCAGCCGAGCACCGATGGACCGAAAGAAGACATCCGGAGCGGCAGAAGTCTTCATCCTATCCGGGCAGAAGAGGACATCCGGACCGGCAGACATCTTCATGTCAATCAGCCAATCATGTCAATCAGCCAATCAGATTTTTCCTACCTTAATTCCGATTGGCTGATAGGATCCTATCAGCCAATCGGAATTTGAGGGACGCCATCTTGGATGATGTCACTTAAAGGAACCTTCATTCGTCGGTAGTCGTCGGTAGGAAGAGGATGTTCCGCGCCGGAGGTCTTGAAGATGGAGCCGCTCCTCGTCGGATGGATGAAGATAGAAGATGCCGCTTGGATGAAGATGTCTACCGGTCCGGATGTCCTCTTCTGCCCGGATAGGATGAAGACTTCTGCCGCTCCAGATGTCTTCTTTTGGTCCATCGGTGCTCGGCTGAGTGAAGACGACTCTAGGTAGGGAGATCTTCAGGGGGGTAGTGTTAGGTTTATTTAAGGGGTGGTATTGTGTTTTTTTTTACAGGCAATAGAGCTGATTTCTTTGGGGCATGCCCCGCAAAAAGCCCTTTTAAGGGCTGGTAAGGTAATAGAGCTGTTAACTTTTTTAATTTAGATTAGGGTAGGGAATTTTTTTATTTTGGGGGGCTTTGTTATTTTATTAGGGGGCTTAGAGTAGGTGTAATTAGCTTAAAATTCTTGTAATTTTTTTTATTTTTTGTAATTTAGTTTAGTTTATTTAATTGTAGGTACTTGTAGTTAATTGATTTAATTTATTTATTGATAGTGTAGGGTTAGGTTTAATTGTAACTTAGGTTAGGATTTATTTTACAGGTAATTTTGTAATTATTTTAACTAGGTAGCTATTAAATAGTAAATAACTATTTAATAGCTATTGTACCTAGTTAAAATAAATACAAAGTTGCCTGTAAAATAAATATAAATCCTAAAATAGCTACAATATAATTATTCGTTATATTGTAGCTATATTAGGGTTTATTTTACAAGTAAGTATTTAGTTTTAAATAGGAAGACTTTAGTTAATATTTAATTTATTTCGTTAGATTGAAATTATTTTTAATTTAGGGGGGTGTTAGGGTTAGGGTTAGACTTAGCTTTAGGGGTTAATACATTTATTAGAGTAGCGGCGAGGTCCGGTCGGCAGATTAGGGGTTAATACTTGAAGTTAGGTGTCGGCGATGTTAGGGAGGGCAGATTAGGGGTTAATACTATTTATTATAGGGTTTTTGAGGCGGGAGTGAGGCGGTTTAGGGGTTAATACATTTATTAGAGTAGCGGCGAGGTCCAGTCGGCAGATTAGGGGTTAATAAGTGTAGGTAGGTGGCGGCAACATTGGGGGGACAGATTAGGGGTTAATAAATATAATATAGGGGTCGACGGTGTAAGGGGCAGCAGATTAGGGGTACATAGGGATAATGTAGGTGGCGGCGGTGTGCGCTCGGCAGATTAGGGGTTAAAAATGTTTATTAGAGTGGGGGGACCTCGGTTTAGGGGTACATAGGTAGTTTATGGGTGTTAGTGTACTTTAGAGCACAGTAGTTAAGAGCTTTATAAACCGGCGTTAGCCCAGAAAGCTCTTAACTACTGACTTTTTTCTGCGGATGGAGTCTTGTCGGTAGAGGCTCTACCGCTCACTTCAGCCAAGACTCTAAATACCAGCGTTAGGAAGATCCCATTGAAAAGATAGGATACGCAATTGGCGTAAGGGGATCTGCGGTATGAAAAAGTCGCGGCTTGGAAGTGAGCGTTAGACCCTTTCCTGGCTGACTCTAAATACCAGCGGGCGGTAAAAAGCAGCGTTAGGACCCCTTAACGCTGCTTTTGACGGCTAACGCAGAACTCTAAATCTAGGCGATTGTACAGTGGTGGTGACTATGCTTCCTGGATGGCAGAAAGTTTTGCATGAGGTTATGTGGCCCTTCCCAATGCTATTTGTGTGTATGTGCTATGAGCCATGTAGGGGGATTTCCACTTCCACCACCTTTTCAAAAGCAAGAAAAAATAAATAAGGTATTAATTTAATTAATGGCAATGTGCTCTGAGTTAACACTTTCTGTGCAGAATCCTACTAGCATATTGGAATAGTTTGTTAAAAGTTCTGCCAATAGCACAAATAGAGTAATGTTTATTTTCGGCATATTTTAGGTAATGTACTGTTAGCAGTCTTAGGCTTTATATGTATAGGTTAACTTATGTTAGTTCTTTTGTGTTTAATTCTAACTGTATAATGCAACAGATCAAATAAACAAAGCACTAAAAAATAAATCAACTAGTGATAAAGTCATTAATTTTATTTCACCCCAAAAAAATGTGTAAAAAGAGTATTAAAGTTTAGCATATAGTGCCTTCAAAATTAATAGTGTACTAATAAACTAGGACTAGTAGCATTTTGGAATAATTTGCAACATTTGAGATGGACAAGGAGGGGGAGTAGGCATTCGTCTGTCTCCGTACTGTACCTTCCACTGCATTCCTTCATCCCCCTCCCTTTCTTTCTCATCTTTTGAAGTTCATGCTATCCCTCTCTTCTCCCCTGCACGCGTGCTGATTTTGTGCACTATAAATTCATCCTCAGATCAAACAACTCTGTCCTCAACCTGGCCAAACAAGTCTATTCCTCCTTTGTGTCAACTCACACTTCCAACCCCAGAAGGCTGTTTTGAACATTTCACTCCCTTCTATGTCCTCCTGCATATTCGTCTACTACCAAACTCACTACTCAAATTACAACCCCAATTTCGATAAAGTTGGGACAGTATAGAATAGAAAAAAATCCATTTTAAAATTCATTTCACCTTGTACTATATTGTAAACACATGATTTACACATTATTTTATGTTTTACTTTGTAAATGTAATGTATTTTTGAAAATATGCACTCATTTCAAATCTGATGACTGCAATACAATCCAAAAGAGTTGGGCAGTTGACTGTTTACCACTGTGTAACACCTTTTCTTTTAATAACACTTATTAAGCACACCAAAGACACAAGTTTAGCAAACAGAATTTCCCCCATTCATCCATTATTCATGTCTTCAGCTGTGCAACTGTACGGGGCCTTCATTGCCTTATTTTGCACTCCATAATGTGCCACACATTCTCAATTGGATGCAGGCCATGCTAGCACCACACTCTCTGCTTAAGCAACCAATGCACTTGTAATCTGGGCAGAATGTGGTTTGGCATTGTCGAGTTGGAAAATGCAGGGACGTACCTTGAAAAAACTACATATGGATGGCAGCATATGTTGCTCCAAAATGTATACATATCTTTCTGCATTAATGGTGCCCTCACATATTACAGACCCCCATACCATGACAGATGCTGGCTTTTGGACCTGATAACAGCTGTTTTTTCCAAAAGCTATTTAAAATGTGGACTCGTCGGACTGCAAAACACGATTCCACTGTGCTACTGTCTATCTCAGATGAGACTGAGCCCAGAGAAGTCGGCGGTACTTCTGGAAAGTGTTGATGTATGGTTTCTTCTTTGCATAGTAAAGCCTTAACTTGCATATGTAGATGCAACGGTGAAAGGTTTACCAAAGTATTCCCATGTCAGAATATCGATTAAAGACTAATGATGGTGTTTGAGACATCTGAGGGATCGGAGATCACGCACATTCAGAAGTGGTTTTCGTATTGCCCTTTTAGCACTGAGATTTTACCAAATTCCTTGAATCTTTATTATATTATGCACTGTAGAAGGTGAAATGCCCAAAATCCTACTAATTTGTCTTTTGGGAATGTTGTTCTCAATGTTTTGGATTATTCGCTGACGCATCTGTTTTGGATTATTCACTGACGCATCTGTTGGCAGATTGGTGAACCTCGACCAATCTTTGCTCTTGAAGGACTGGGCCTTTTTTGGAGGATCCTTATATACTATGATTACACAATTGCCTAACCTGTTTCACATCACCTTCTTATTTCAACTTGTCACATCGTTATTAGTCCTAAATTTCCCCTGTCCCAACTTTTTGGATTCATCAGATTTGAAATTAGTGTATATTTTAAAAAATACATTAAACAGAGTAAAACATCAAATAATGTGTTAACGTGTTTTCAATATAGTACAGAGTGAGTTTTTTGCATTTTCCATACTGTCCCAACTTTTTTTTAAATTGGGGTTGTATTGCTCATTCCTTCAAAAATAAAATTGACACAATTAGAAAATACATCTCTCCCTCACACCCCTCAAACCCAACCCTCCTCCCCCCCCCTTCTATTAACAAAAGTATTGGTTACTTCACTCCTGTAATAGAGAAAGAAGTCTTAATACTCTTATCTGCTGCTCATCTCACAACCTGTAAACAAGACCCTATTCCTCCATGACTTCTTCCCTCTCTCTCTGCTTCTTTAACCCCTGTACTAACTCATCTCTTTAATCAGTCTTTCACCACTGGCACATTTCCTGATACATTTAAGCATGCATAAATAACATCATTTCCTAAAAAAATCCCTCACTTGACCCTTCCACCTCTTCTAAAAATTGGCCGGTCTCCCTACTTCCCTTTGCCTCCAAATTATTGGAATGACTGGTCTATAATCGCATAACTCAATTTCTCTCATCTAACTCCTTACTTGATCCTTACTTACCCAACAAACAATCTGCTATCAGCTAAAGCAAAAGGGGCACTACTCCTTACTTATTCTCCTGGATCTGCTGCTTTCGACACAGTTGACCCTCCTCTCCTATTACAAATCCTAACTTCTTTTGGCATCCGAGATACAGCCCTCTCCTGGTATCTATCAAACTAATTTTTTACAGTCTCCTTTAACAGCATTTCCTCTGATCCTTTGCCTCTCTCAGTAGGCTTTGTCTTGTGCCCCTCACTCCTTCTTTACATCCTCCCTTGGAAAAAATATATCCTCCTTTGGGTTCCAGTACCACTTATATGCTGATACCCCCTCTTCCCCCCGCATCTATCAGCTAGATTCTACATCAGCTGGTCTGCTCTGCTAGTTTCTACACTGGCTCCACATACACACTAGAATACAATTCAAAGACCTAACCCTAATTTATAAAGCACTCAACCACCTCACTATCAATTATATTTCCTCTCTAATCTACAAATACTCCCCAAGCCATCCTCTTTGATCAACCTCTGGCCTATGTCTCTCTCCACTCCTATTATCTCTACTTCCCTCTCACACCTCCAAGACTTCTTACTTGTGGCTTCTGTCCTCTGGAACTCTTTACCACACTGTATCCAACCTTGTATAGCTTCAGACACTCTTTGAAAACTCACCTATTAAGAGAGGCTTACCACCTCTCCTCTGTTTTTCATCCTACCCAAAACAAATCTTGAACTACCTTGACACGCTGCTGCAACTACAATCCATGTGACAAACCCAAACCTTATGTCTCTGCACCCCAAACCTGTAGAATTTAAGCTCTTCCGAGCAGGGCTCTCCTCCTTTTGTACTACTATTCTTTAGTCTGTTATGTATTTGTATTTTATGACAAATCTTTTTTATTGTACACCCAGTGCTACAGACACTTGCAGCGCTCTACAAATAAATGAAAATAATAATATATTCGTGTGTGTTTATTGTCTGGTTATATTTCCCTCTATTGCCCTCCCTGGAAAAAATTCTGCGGATGTCCACGAACCCCATGCATCACACAACAAAATACTTTTTTTTTTTTAAAAATCACAAATTAAATATGTCAAATTATCACAGATGCCACAAACATCGATTAAATTCTTTATTAAGTTAAATTAATAACTAGAGATGAGACCATAAAACAATTTCTCAATACTGAGAAATCTATGCTTCAATATTCGACATCTGATACATCTGATACATCTTCAGATTCCCCATATAGTTTGAATATCAAATGTAACACTCAAAAGTGGTAAAAAAAAACTTTTATTATTACTTTTAAAAAACAGAGATGGATCTCAAATAGAGATAATCAATGTATCAAAACTACCAATGTACCACCTTTAGTAATGCCACTAAGTTAGACTTATTTTTTAGAAATAACTCTTTCCTACCTTATATAAGTAGTCCGGGGGCATATCAGTTCTAGGAGGACTGCTCTCCACAGTGCCATTCACAGTAGCAGTAAATGTTTCGACAACTACAGCAGGCAATGAACCCTTGCAAAGAAAAGAACATATCAGCTTGAGCAACAATTTGAGCTACCAATATGGTTGAAATCTACAACCAGTTCAAACCAGTAAACAATGTATCCAGAGGTATTCTGTGGGAAAAGAAGCCTTCTCACTTGTTTAGATTTGTTAAATGATCTACACAATGAGTTATTTTCTTTACATTTTGTGCTTAGTGGAGGGTTTTAAACTCACTTTTCACCTCCCCATAATTTTAAATTTGTTGTAGAAATATATAGAAATATATATTTAATGATAAAAATTAAAAAAAAGTCTATGTGAAGAACATAGGAATGTAAAATATGGGTAATGTGCTTCGGGTTGAGCATTTTAAGCCTAACGCGGTGTCGGGTTAGCACACATGAAGAATTACTTATTTTAAGGCACGTTATGTAAATATTCTGTAGATTATTTATAATATTTTAGTACATCTATAACAATTATTGACATTAATTAATAATATTTTTCAATATTTTATATTTAAATAAATACATAACTCACCCTAATATAACTCATGTGGGGTTAGCGCACATGAAGACTTAGTGTACTCCTGTTGCGTTAATGTGCGCTAACCCAACATGAGTTTTAGTTTGGTGCATTATGTATTTATTAAATATATAATATTGAAAATATTAATTATTATAGATGTACTAAAAATTATAAATAATCCGTAGAGTATATATAACAGTATCTATAATAAGTATTACTAATATTTTGTAATATTTAACACATAACACACCTTAAGGTAACTAATTCTTCATGTGTGCTAACCTGACACCACATTAGACCTAAAACACTCAACCCGAAGTGCATTAGGCATATTTTACATTCTAATGTTCTTCACATAGAAACATTTAATTTTTATTATTAAATATATTTTTATATATATATATATCTGATAATGTTCATGTAAAAATATATCTATATATAGAAATATCTATTTAAACTAAAAATAACATTGGAATGTGAGATATTAATAACCCATGTTAGCGCACAAGCGATAAGCGTTAGGTTTTTTTTGTGCGCTCTCCATTGAAGTCTATGGGGAGAAAACGTTAACGCAGTCGCGATATCCAAAATCATTTAGATAGCTCAAGTCGTGTTTCACTCATACACAAAAGTTTTACTTTCAAGTTGTAATCCGTAAAAGATTACTTCTGCCGGTGTTAACATTCGATTGAAAGCTCTAAATAGCGTGCCACTTTTATTCTAACCCTAAATATTCTATAATATATTCATGTCTAGCCCCATATGAATAAACCTAAATTATTATGATCTTTTTTTTTTTTTAAATCCAATGGGAAATTAAATTTATAATGGGATTGCATTTAGTTACATTAATTTGCAAAATTGTGTGATCTGAGCACTGATGATGCTGATTGGCTGTTTTTGTTATATTTACCATGCAGATGAAAAGAAAAATGTAGAGAGTTATTCTTTGTTTTAAATAAAGAAAAATACAGATATACATACAACAAAGATAAATGAGAATTTATGTTGCATAACATAAGTACTACATATAGTTACCAAGAAAACCATATTGCATCTGCATGGGCAAAAGTGTATCATCTGAGATGTAGTCATCATTAACCCATACATACAAACTGGCCTGTCATTATGAAACCTCGTCTGGTTTTTCCCAATGAATTACTACATTTATTACCCCAGTAGTTCATATCCATATAAGTACATGTCTTACAGCAGAAGTGTCTTTTTCAGATGCAGCAGAGTCAGGCTTCACTTCACTTTCTTTTATTGTAGTGTCACTCCTGGCCGTTGATTCTGCCGGCTAAAGTTAAACATACGTTATTAGTCAATTCAATTATTTTTTTTATTAATATAAAAAGGTCGCAAATGCCATAAATATCATAGTAAAAGGGGAAAGAAAACAAATTGCATTCTTATAAAAGGACATTTATCGTCATCATTATCAAATACACTATTCTTAGATATGGAGTTATAAAAAATCCCAAAGGGAAAGCACATAAATGACAGTAAAGTAAAGTAAAGTAAAGAGAGAGAAAAGATTTTCTGAGTTTTCTGCTTTATTTCTAGGTCCTAATTTGCATCATTTAGCTAAATCTTAATACTCTTGATGATGTCATAAACTGTTATTGAAGAGATGATGTGAAGATGAAATCTTCATAATTAACACAAACATATCAGTTACTGAATTTTACAATAATGTTTCAGAGAAGCAAAACTCAAGAGATTTACTCTGAGATAGTAAAGTATTCAGCATGTAACAATTATGTCTTAGCTAAGGAAAAACTAAATAGAACGTTGTGCACACTAACCTCCAAGGGTTACAGTAATACAATGAATATTGTATATAAGTATTCCTGCATACATAACTCTTCTCCAAGTCAATATATTCTCAACCAATCTGTATTCTAATACTCCATATATATTTAACATCTCAGTTTCTTCACTATCTCGTCACTATATTTACACTTGTATTAAAATAATTAAATGATCAAGACAACACCAATACACAATGGGCTCGATTTATGAAGCCCTTCTATAAACTTTGCTTGCAGGTTCTCTTGTGCGAACCTGCAAGCAGTCAGGATTTATCAAGCAGTGGTCATCAGACCGCTGCTTCCCTGCCCTGTTCTCCACCTTTTATATATAAAAATGTAAAAAAGGCATTTAGCAATGCTGCACATACAAACAGAAACACACTTCTTGTACAGAAAGAAAAACCAATAGATTCAAAAATAAGGCTGGTCACAGACTACAACTGTCATTGGAATGCCTTAAAGGAGATCCTGGCCAAGAATTGGAAAATTCTTGTAAGTGATGTGGGAGTATCAAAAGAAGTTGGGAATTATCCAAATATCACAGCTAGACGAGCCTGTAATCTGAAGGACAAGCTAGTAAGAAGCCAATATAGGTCTGAACAAAAACAGACAGATTGGCTGACAAGACATAGGTCATCTGGTAACCACCCTTGTGGTCGATGCGTGGCATGTAAATTTATGGTCAAAACTAAAGACTTTGGCACCCATACAGGGAAAAGATACAAGCTAAAACACTTTACCAATTGTAATACTGAAGGAGTAATCTACCTACTCTCCTGTAGCTGCCCACGTTTCTATGTGGGAAAAACAAGGAGAGCCATAAAAGACCGAATCACTGAACATCGAGACGATGTAAAAAATAAAAACCAGAAGAGCAATGTTGCAAAGCATTATGAACTGGTACATGATTGTAATCCTGACTCTCTAAAATTCATTTGTATAGATAGAGGAATTACCAACGGCAGAGGGGGCGACAACGACAAGGTCCTCCTGCAGAAAGAATGCAGGTGGATCTTTGAGTTGGGGACTCAACTGCCGGATGGTTTAAATGATAAACTTGATATGGCCTGTTTTCTATAGGACAGGAAAAATTTCATGAAAGCCCCCCCTTTAAAAACTTTAAAAATTTTAAAAATTTAAAAATAAAAATATATTTTTTCTGATTTGTATTTCCCTACAATAAAAACAATATAAGATTCATAGATAAGAGTAAAAACCTTATGTGTATTAAGATAAGCTATTCAGTTAAAGGAATATCTATCTAGAGTTATCTTTTGTTTGTAAATGCAGCACATCTGCAAAATGGTTTGTTGTTGCTGCTTTTTATTTTTAAGTTTATGTTCAATTAGAATATTTTATGTTTAGGTATGCAATATACTTTCACCTCCAGCAGGGGCGCTATCACAAAATGCTATAAAGAAGGACTAAGAGAGTCCATTCAATATACCGCCCTGACGAAGCCCGGTCTGTCTATCAGCCCTGCGGGTGAAACGCGCGTCGGCATTGGCTAAGCCGACCGGCCTACGTGGTGCACGCTACGAACACAGCCTCTAAACCGCATGGTTGATGGTACCTGCGGTGAAAAACACAGACGCGCAACAAGTGTAACCGGAGAACCAGAGAAGTAACCAGGACACACCTTGCCACAGCGATACGTCTGAATGAATTAGCAAGGTCGTATATGTTACATAAAGGTTCACTAATATGGACTGTATTACGGTCGTATACAACTATGGATACCTGTGAAAACTTGCATGTTTGATTGACTTGTGAGGAATATATTTACAAAGAAATCTCTGGGTACTGTTACAATAGTTGCCAAGGATAGCAACATTGTTACCTATACGCAAAGTTGAACTCATAACAACAGCATTTGAACTGCTTTTCTTTTTGCTTGCTACAATTTTCCTTGCATGCAGCCTCACCTGTCAGCATTTCTAGGATCACAGCAATATTGAGGAGATACCACTCATTGTGCTTTATGCTATAACCCTCTACTTTTGCTTATTCTTTCCTACAGCAAGTTTTGCATGAAGAGCTAACAAAATAGCATAATAAGGGCACATACTGTCTGTCATTTTGCCAAAACATGTCGCTTTACATGCATATTGTTGAGTACAAATAAGCCTAACTTAGAGACCACTTAGATCCTGGTAATAATTACTACTTTTTGTACTGCCCGGTATCATACTCTCCTTGTTTGGAGTACTGAGAGCAGTTGGGTGTAGTGAGTCTCAAATTAAGGCTTTACATTTCTTGATTATATATCTTAATACGCTATCCATTGCATACCATATTGTATCTGTGACTACAAGCTGTGACTTGCTTCTGTTTATGATACCCCTAGTTGACCTCTTAGATCCCACTATTTCATACCTGCCCAGGTTATACCTCTTTTAAAGGGGTTCTGTGTGCAGCAGGGTGTAGAGGTTATATATAGGCATCATATATCAAATTTATGTAGCGTTGGCTGTTTGTTAATGTACAAAATGTGCACCCCTGACCGGTCAGGTTTCAAATACTAACTCTAGTGTGTACAGAAGTAGATTTTGTTCTTTTTCTAACTCCCTTTAATGAATACTACATGTGTTGTATCTTTTCCACCTGGGGAGTAGTGTGCATGCAGTTGGAGGATTTCCCTGTTCACAATTGGATTAAAATTCACTGTTCTAAAACGTATTTTGGTCTTATGAGCTTTATTATTTTCTTAAAAGAGTGCTGAAATCCCTGTCTTTACTTAACTAGGATTACACTCCTAGATATTTCTCTCTTCTTTTCTAAATCATAATATATATATATATATATATATATATATATATATATATATATATATATATATATATATATATATATATTGTTTGTCCCCAGTCTCTTCCGTCAGAGGAGAAGTTGGGCAGACAGGGGTGAATATATTCACCCCTGTCCTTACGTGGGTGATAAATTGAGCAAAAATGTATAATTAGTTCCATTGTGCTAAACAATGTGTACAAAATGAGCAAAATTAGTATTACACAGATGATCATGAAGAAAGTTAAAAGTGATTTAATGAGACTTTGTAAACCTGTCAGCGTCATTACTGGCCATACAATTCAGCATTTGCTCCTACTATAACTGCAAATACCTAAAATGTGTTTAAAACCATGAAGCTGTGCAGTCTGGATCTATTGAGAGTTACATTGTATTTAGTATATTTTTTTATTTTAAATTTATGGCAGTTTTTTTTCTTGTGCCATCCTTCAAGCTTACTTCATAATAATAAATGCCAACTGTTAGGGAAAAATGTAGGATGGTATAGACCATTAGTTAGTACTGAAAGGGAAATCATTCATGTCCTTGGTTCAGTTCTTGAAATCATATGGACTTTTCTATTTACTCCTGTTATCAAATTTACTTTCTGTTATAAAGGATTAGGAAAAGCAGTGCATTACTGAGAGCTAGCAGGAGATTGGTGGTTACACACTTGTGTCTCTTGTCATTAGCTCCCAGTCATCCATAAAATATACAGTATGTATGTATATATATATATATATATATATATTCTTCAGTTAACAGCTTCTGAAGCACTGATTGCTCGCTAATTAATAAGCAGAACTTTCCACTGCTTTTTTGGTGGACATTGATACTCTAGACAAACAAATACATTTGTTTGTTTTTTGTTTTGTTTTTTTAAAGTACATGTTTTTTTAAAATGACCTTTTAGATGCAAGAAAAAACTTCTTTTGTGTCCCTTTAAGTAGCATAGTGCGATAGAGATCTATTGCAAGAGTTCCCTGAGTGTCTCGGCCACGTGAAGAGACATTAAGGAGCAATTATAATATATTCTAATGTGCTACTGCATTATATTACTGCACTATTGCCTGGACGGAACTGAGTGTATAACCCCCGCAAAAGGATTTAACTCAGTTTAAGCCGGCTCCGGATAATGGCTAATGCAGAGTTTAAAACATTTTTATTGTTTAAAAAGATAGATATTCCTTAAATTACCCATTCCCCAGTTTTGCATAACCAACACTGTTATATTTATATACTTTTTACCTCTGTGATTATATTGTATCTAAGCCTCTGCAGACTGCCTCCTTATTCCAGTTCTTTCGACAGACATACAGTATAGCCAATTAGTGCTGACTTATGAATAACGCCACAGGGGTGAGCACAATGGTATCTATATGGCACACATGAACTAGCAGTGTCTTGTTGTGAAAAGCTATAAAAATGCTCTGAGATAAAGGCAACCTGCAGGGGCTTAGAAACAGGCAGAAATTTAAATATTTAAAGGTTATAAAGTATATTACCAATGTTGGTTGTGCAAAGCAGATGAATGGGTAGAAAGCATTATCTATCTTTTTAAACAATAAACATTTTGGAGTAGACTGTACCTTTAACACTGCCAGTGAGCGGTGGTTACTGCACATATGTCATTCTTTATTTGCTCAGCAGCCATGTTTAGCTTCAGACAAATAGTGAATTGCTATTCCAGAGCTCATTTGCAAATGTGCTTAATCCCTTTACAAGATGTAGCGTAATAACAAAATGTTCAGATTATTTTATTACTGCCATTTTATGTCCCTGTTAATTGAAAATACAGATGTTTTTGGATTGTACCATATGTCTTTGTTCTTATATTCTGGGTAAACCAATGTTCCCTCTAACCAAAAAACAGAAGAAAAAAAAAACTTGTCTGTACAACAATTTAAAAATGGTGTTTAAATGCCTGTGCAATTTGTAATGAGTAAATAAAACAAGCAGTTAATATCAATTAAACTTCCATACAGTGATATCTGTGAAAATATAGACATATTACTTGTAATATCTTCTGAAAAGAGCTTAAATCCAAGCTAATAAAAGTGTTAGAAAAAAATAAATAAATAAATAAGGGTTCTAAGTATAAATTCAATTACATGGTTCACATAAAGGATCAACTATAAATAAAATGATTTAATCTAACAAGATCTAAGCTATGAATCACAGAAACACTAAAGCAGACAAATTGGTATTATTTAACACAATAAATAAGATAGTTTTCACCATAACTATAATTACTACTATATTTCTAAAGTCTAATTTCTAGGTCAATAAGCTTATATCTGCTCCTATAAAAGCCAAGTATACCAAATCTCTAGGTGTTTCACTTACTTGCAAAGACTTAGTGGGTTGGCTGGGCCAGTCCACAACAAAATTGCTATCAATAGCGTTATCGCCAGGAAACTGATTCGCACTGCCAAGCTCGCTCTTTTCAGGCTGGCAGACAACAGGACAGTCAAGAGAAAGGTGCAAGTGACCAATTGGCAGATAGGAAGAGACAAAAGTTTCCAATGAGATAAAAAGATATATGAATATGAGCATATATACATATACACAAGAGAAAAGCTACCATATGTGTGGATGTAACTGCCATATACAGGATGAGAAAGCTCTGAGGATCAGTTTGGAAAGAACGCTGGTTTCTTTTATTTATTATTGGCAAATCTGTCTAATGTTAAACATTTTTTCCTGGCAACAGGCCGTGTATTGTACAGAGAACCTGTGTAACATTAAACAGTACTCTTTACTTTCATAAAGAGGGATGCACTTTTTTAGTAGATTAAATGCCAAACAGCCTCAAGACAGGATCTGATCTTTTGGCTACAGAGCCTTCATATTGTGCCAAAGAAATGAAAGAGGTGAAAAGGAAATATGCAAACAATTTGTAAAAGATGTCATGGAAAATTAAGTCAGAGAAGTTCATATCCACATGAATAATAATTTATTGTTCTCAAACAACTGTACTGTGCTTGAGTCTATGGATTCCGGTAAATCATCCAAATAAGATAAGGAATTGTAGTATATTTATTCAGATTTGTAGAAATGTAATATAAACATATGGAAATGTAATATAGGCTTATGTAAATAACAGACAAAAGTACAGAATCTGTTTTGTGTATTTTGTATGATTATTAAAAAAAATTGCCTGGTTAATAAAAACAAACCTGAGTTTCACATACTAGTTGAAAAATAATTTCCCTTTAAATATCTTTCTTATCCAAGTATATGGAAACTACAAGCAGATCCCCTTAAAAGGAGCAATTACCACAAGCAGAGTACACACAATTGGTACATTTGGCTCTAATCTGTATTTTTTTCTATATTAAAGAGCCAAAGATAAGTTAAAAAAAAAAAGATAAGCAAAATAAAGTAAAATCATATCACATGTATCTGAGTTTAAAGGGATATTAGATTTCTTTTTATAAATGCACATATCTTTAGAAAGTTTGGACACTTATACAACAGGTTCCTTATGTCTTTAGATCCCAGGACCATGTGACATATATAAACATTCAGATGCTCATTAACTCTTTAAAATTAAATATAGTTTTAACTAAAAATAAAAAGCTCCAAACTTGTCTTAAGTGCTGAAGTAACTTTGGCTAGTCTTTAGAGCACAGAGTTATATAAATCAGCAAAATATTTGTACAAATAAACCCTCTAAACATCCCATATAACATATCACAATTCTTTGATCTCACACATAATAGGATTGGATGTTTGTGCTGTAACATATTTGGCATTCTTGTCCAGCATTTAGTTGATGTTTTTTGGATATTGGTCATCTCAGGGGAAAATTTCAGCTAAATAAGTTACATCCTTCTCTAACTTTACTATTGGGGCAGAAAGCTCTAAATAGCTGTATGTGGAAACCAGGAGCCCCATCTGATCAGGTGACAAAGGCCTACATTGAACAGGTCACTGTTACAATGTGAATGCTTATTTTACATTAAAAGGGACATGAAACCCAATTTTTTTCTTAAAGGGACACTGTACCCAAAAATTTTCTTTCGTGATTCAGATTGAGCATGAAATTTTAAGAAGCTTTCTAATTTACTCCTATTATCAAATTTTCTTCTTTCTCTTGGTATCTTTATTTGAAATGCAAGAATGTAAGTTTAGATACCGGACCATTTTTGGTGAACAACCTGGGTTGTCCTTGCTGATTGGTGGATAAATTCATCCACCAATAAAAAAGTACTGTCCAGAGTACTGAAACCAAAAAAAAGCTTAGATGCCTTCTTTTTCAAATAATGATAGCAAGAGAACGAAGAAAAATTGATAATAGGAGTAAATTAGAAAGTTGCTTAAAATTGCATGCTCTTTCTGAATTACAAAATAATTTTTTTGGGTACAGTGTCCCTTTAAATGATTTCGAGAGAGCATATGATTTTAAACAACTTCCCAATTTACTTCAATTATCAAATGTACTTTATTCCCTTGTTATCCTTTGTTGAAGGAGCAGCAATGCATAACTGGGGGCTAGCTGCACACACCTGGTAAACCAATGACAAGAGGCATTTGTGTGCCGCCACCAATTAGCAGCTAACTCCCGTATTGTTGCTCTTGAGCCTACCTAGGTATGCTTTTCAAATAAGGATACCAAAAAATAATTAAATAGAAGTACATTGGAAAGTTGTTTAAAATCACATGCTCTGTCTGAATCATAAAAGAAAAATTTGGGGATTAATGTCTATTTAAGTATTAAATGCAGAAATGAAAATGTATCTGTCAGTACACAATCACTGAAGGGGTTTGTGCAATTCTTAGAATATTATATGTTCAAATTAAAGGACCACTCAATGCAGTAGAATTTCATAATTAACAAGTGCATAAAAAAGACAATGCAATAACACCTACTCTGAATTTCAAATAAGCAAATTTTTTTCTGACAAATTTATTTTTTCTCCAGCCCCCTGTATCATGTGAAAGACATCAGCCAATCACAGACTAATATTCATATACCCTGTGAGCTTTAGAACATCCTCAGTAGGAGCTTATTCCCCAAAAAGTGTGTATATAAAAAGACTTTAAAGGAAGTCAATTGGAAAGTGTATTAAAACTGCATGCTCTAACTGAATCATAAAAGTTTATTTTGACTTGAGTGTCCCTTTAACAGCACATGGGTATGAAAAAAAGACACCAAAAGTATTCCAGTGTTTAATTGCATCCAATCTCTGCTCACCCAGTGCTGTTACTTCCACATTCTTCTGTTTGGAATATTTGCCAAATTGCAACTAATATCCTTTTGGATGCATGGGATTTAGTCAGAAGAAATCGTAATTACGAAAATGATTGAGCAGAGGCTTTATTCTGTATCTTCACTAACTCCCTTGCACTGTGTCTAATAAACACAGACATCTAATTACAAAGCTGAATATTTGCAAGAAGGACATCTTAATAAAAGTTACAAATCCCTCCTTTGTGTGCAGTTATAGAATGCAGATTACATTTGTTTTATGAAAATATTAACAAGTATTTTGAGTAATATATATATATATATATATATATATATATATATAATTTTTTTACTTTTTTAATTGCTATATGGGTACTATGTTAAGGAAAATACATTTTCCAACAACATAATTAAATATTGAATGTCAGATTACATTTTATGTTTCTTGATATGGACACAAAGAATTCAGCACAATATTAATAAGGGATGTGGTGAACCCAGTACATTCAAAATAGGCCTTGCAAAATGCAGAATACAATTTAGGGAATTTGCTAAAAACATTTTTAAAGGGACACTAAAGTAAAAATTAAAGTTTCATGAGTCAGATAAAGCATGCAATTTAAAAGAAAACAACTTTCCAGTTTATACTCAATATCAAAATGTGTTCACTACTATTTTTACATGCACACTTTGAGGCTCTTGCTCCTACTGAGCATGTGCAAACATGCACAGTATTTATGTATATGCATTTTGTGATTGGCTGATGGATGTTACATGATGTTGGAGGAGGGAAAAATTGGATTAACTTTGAGATTTACCAGAAAATTCTCTACTGCTAATTTCAAAATCTTTTATCGTGCATTTGATAATTATTCAATTATATTTTATTTAATGGTCCTTTAAGAAATTCCAAGCAAATGTAGTAAAAAAGTTGTCACAACTGTGGGCTTGATTCCATTGAGCCGCAATTGGGCTTTTGCGAGTTCTTAAAACAAAAAACTGCTTTCGGAAGCCATTACACTTATCAACAGTTTACAATGGCGCATTTTCCATCATTACCAGCAGCCAGAGCAGAATTTTGCGGCCCATAGAAAATAATAGAATTTGAAAAGCACAAATATACATCAGGTTTGCATTAAAAGCGCACACAGTTAAAACACTGTCGGAAGCGAACGATAAGGTCTCAAACATTATGGCATGCTTAACTAGGTGTAAAAGAGCAAAAAATAGGCTTTTTAAAGCTCAATAAAAGGGCTCCACTTGTAATCTAACCCTTAATGGTTCCCCCCTAAAAAAAATGCTCCCAAAAAAACGCTCCTGAATACGGCTGCAAGCAACATGTTGCAGTCTTCTCGCATTGGCACGTGGTAAAGAGGCATAATGACCTATAGAATAAAAATGTATCACTATATATATATATATATATATATATATATATATATATATATATATATATATATATATATGTAAAATACCTGTTCTAACTATCTGACTCAAGCACTCAAATCTACGCTTTTATATATTATGCAATACAGCTACTTAAACTAATGTGTTCAGGTGAAATTTCAAATGTAGAATATAAAGAGAAAGATACTCCGGTAAATAAAAAATGTATGTATGAGTATTAAAAGTCACCAAAGTGGTAATAAGTGCATGATGAACATGGAACATAGCCAACAAGATTTTAATCAAAGCAAATTCTTACCTCCCATAAGTCCCATGGCAAAGACTAACCATGTTAAGTGTCAGCAAGAATAAAAGAAAACAAGTAGGTATAAGATAATTTCATTGTCTAGAAAAAGATATTTTTGAAAGAATTGCATTTATTTAAATTGCATAGACATTTATAAAAAAACATATATATATATATATATATATATATTTTATCTATAACATTTAAAGGGACACTGAACCCAAATTTTTTCTTTCATGATTCAGATAGAGCATGCAATTTTAAGCAACTTTCTACTTTACTTCTATTATCAATTTTTCTTTGTTCTCTTGATATCTTTATTTGAAAAAGAAGGAATCTATGCTAAGGAGTCAGCAAATTGTTGGTTTAGGACCATGGACAGCACTTGTTTATTGGTGCTGTCCAATCAGCAAGGACAACCCAGGTTGTTCACCAAAAATGGGCCAGCATTTAAACTTACATTTTTGCTTTTCAAATAAACATATCAAGAGAATGAAACATTTTTGATAATAGGAGTAAATTAGAAAGTTGCTTAAAATGTCATGCTCTATCTGAATCACGAAAGAAAAAATTTGGGTTCAGTGTCCCTTTAAATTCAATTTGTATTAACGTTTGTTTTGCTAATTAAAGAAAAAGATACTGTTTTTTTAAGAAAAAATTCTTATGGATCTCTGTGAAAGTTTTGTATGAGTGTCAGTTTAGCCAATCACATGATTCACAGACCATCAGTGATTTTGTGCAAGGTTTGCTGCTTAAAGGGACAGTAAAGTCAAATTAAGTATTAATAATTCCGATAGAACATGCAATTTTAAACAACTTTTCAATTTACTTCACTGCACTGCTGGGTACAAGCTGCTGATTGGTGGCTGCACATATATGCCTCTTGTTATTGGCTCACCCATTCTGTTGAGCTAGCTCCCAGTAGTGTATTGCTACTCCAACAAAGGATACCAAGATACCAAGAAAAATAAGCAAATGTGATGATAGAAGTAAATTTAATAGTCGTTTAAAATTGTATGTTCTATCCGAATCATGAAAGAAAAACAACTTAGAGTTTCATATCCCTTTAAATTCAAATAGCTTGGCTAATTACTAATTGGATACACTGAAATATGCAGGGCTAATTGTCACAGAAGGAACAGAAAATACTGAGGAATCCTGAGTTTTTAGCCTTTAAAAAGGTAGAATAAAATATCTATCTGTCCCACATTCCTTTAAACTCATTTATATTATTTTATTTTCAGATTATTTTTTGTGACAACTCATTTTGGAATTAGAGACTTCAAAACTGAATTTGAATAGTTAAAAAAAGTAATTCCGCTCTCCAACTTTAAATGAAAATTTCTTGTTTTAGTATTTCATCTATTCTCCTAAAGGTTACTACATCTCGGAACATAATTACAAATTTCTAGCATATGTCTTCTACTCCAAGCTTTGCTCTGTGGTTCAAAAACGACATTAAATTCAAAACAATCTATTATAAATATAGAAAGTATGGTTTATTTTTTCATTTTCAAGGCAGTTGAAATGGGCATTAAATTAAATATATTATACATACTGTATAATAAAAGCACTACATTTTTGTTTAAAACACCCTCTTTGAGATATAGCAAAGAAACTACTTTAATAGATAAAGCACCATTATATTTGCCAATCTGTGCACATAATCCAAGCAGGTGTCTTATTAGTGGTCTCTAAAGTTTCTATTAATATTTATTTACTGCTGACAATACCACTTCCTATACAAAATAATCTGCTGCATTTCCCTATCCTTTTCTGAACTGCTATCCTACCTTTAAAAAGTCTGATATAATTAATACAGCCTTTACCTCATATGAAACTCATCTTAAATATTATTTCATTGTCAGTGTTTGCCTTAAACAAAGAGGCTGCTCTGTTTTCCACATCTTTTTTGAGGACATTAAAAAACACACCTGAGAAGTTGATGCAGCCACCGCACTGGAATCAGGTTTGAGGGGATCAAAATCCAGATCCAACAGGCTAGGTTCCTCAGCTTGGGGCCATGTGGCCTCAAACTTTGCAGCATTAAAGCAATGATATTGTAAGATTAGACTAGTAAATATGATCAACAGGGTTAGAGGCATTACAAGCAATGAATGAGATTGGCACCAACTGCCCAAGAATGAGGACAACTCGTACTGCTGCACCAAAGGTGCCTGCAATCCATTCTGCAGCACATGTTCTACAAAGAAGGTGCAAGTGGAATTTGAAGCTCATCTTCTTCTGGCTTCAAAGCATGCAGTGGCTGTAAAAATTAAACATACAACTGTTGCTGACAAATGAAACCAGCATTCAATATACTTCGGAACTGGTGCATTACCATTTGGAATAAGCAATACATTTACATTAACAGATTTCCATTTCTTGACATTCCTATATTTTGACTCACCATCAACTGCTGAAAAAGTCCTGTGCTGCTAGTATTCTCATTTATTTATTAACCTGACTTTACCCCTATTTCTGTTGCATACGAAATTACAATTTCAGAGATAACTAAAAAGCTCAGTGAAGAAAGATAGCAATAGAAATAAAGTAAAACTGTGATAACAATGAAGAGTATTTTAGAAAAATAAACAGACTCTACCAATGAAATTTTATCTTTATGACTTACTGTACTTGTGAGCACAATCCATTTAATGTAACAAATAGTTGTACAGAAAAACATACAAGTGCCTTTCACAGTGGCCTAGATCTGTGGCAAAAATCCAAAATAACACCAAGTTTAACTTCTATTTATTGATATACATATACACACACACATATATATATATATATATATATATATACACACACACAAACATACATATACACAGTATCCCACAAAAGTTAGTACATCCCTCACATTTTTTGTAAATATTTTATTATATCTTTTCATGTGACAACACTGAAGAAATGACACTTTGCTTTAATGTAAAGTAGTGAGTACACAGCCAGTATAACAGTGTAAATTTGCTGTCCCCTCAAAATAACTCAACACACAGCCATTAATGTCTAAACCGTTGGAAACAAAAGTGAGTACACCCCTAAGGAGAAATGTCCAAATTGTGCCCAATTAGCCATTTTCCCTCCCCTGTGTCATGTGACTCGTTAGTGTTACAAGGTCTCAGGTGTGAATGGGGAGCTGGTGAGTTAAATTTGGTGTTATCGCTCTCACACTCTCTCATACTGGTCACTGGAAGTTCAACATGGCACCTCATAGCAAAGAACTCTCTGAGGATCTGAAAAAAAGAATTGCTACTCTACATAAAGATGGCCTAGGTTATAAGAAGATTGCCAAGACCCTGAAACTTAGCTGCAGCACAGTGGGCAAGACCATACAGTGGTTTCACAGGACAGGTTCCACTCAGAACAGGCCTCGCCATAGTCGACCAAAGAAGTTGAGTACACATGCTCAGCATCATATCCAGAGGTTGTCTTTGGAAAATATATGTATGAGTGCTACCAGCATTGCTGCAGAGGTTGCAGGGGTGGGGGGGTCAGCCTGTCAGTGCTCAGACCAAACGCCGCACACTGCATCAAATTGGTCTGCATGGCTATCGTCCCAGAAGGAAGCCTCTTCTAAAGATGATGCACAAGAAAGCCTGCAAACAGTTTGCTGAAGACAAGCAGACTAAGGACATGGATTACTGGAACCATGTCCTGTGGTCCGATGAGGCCAAGATAAACTTATTTGGTTCAGATGGTGTCAAGCGTGTGGCGGTAACCAGGTGAGGAGTACAAAGATAAGTGTGTCTTGCCTACAGTCAAGCATGGTGGTGGGAGTGTCATGGTCTGGGCCTGCATGAGTGCTGCCGGAGCTACAGTTCATTGAGGGAAACATGAATGCCAACATGTACTGTGACATACTGAAGCAGAGCATGATCCCCTCCCTTCAGAGAGTAGGCCGCAGGGCAATATTCCAACATGATAATGACCCAAAACACACCTCCAAGATGACCACTGCCTTGCTAAAGAAGCTGAGGGTAAAGGTGATGGACTGGCCAAGCATGTCTCCAGACCTACACCCTATTGAGCATCTGTGGGGCATCCTCAAACGGAAGGTGGGGAAGCGCAAGGTCTCTAACATCCACCAGTTCCGTGATGTCGTCATGGAGGAGTGGAAGAGGACTCCAGTGGCAACATGTGAAGCTCTGGTGAACTCCATACACAAGAGGGTTAAGGTAGTGCTGGAAAATAATGGTGGCCACACAAAATATTGACACTTTGGGCCCAATTAAGACATTTCCACTTAGGGGTGTACTCACTTTTGTTGCAAACGGTTTAGACATTAATGGCTGTGTGTTGAGTTATTTTGAGGGGACAGCAAATTTACACTGTTATACAGGCTGTACACTCACTACTTTATTATTATTATCGGTTATTTGTAGAGCACAAACAGATTCCGCAGCGCTACTTTACAATGTAGCAAAGTGTCATTTCTTCAGTGTTGTCACATGAAAAGATATAATAAAATATTCACAAAAATGTGAGGGGTGTACTCACTTCTGTGGCATACTATATATATATATATATATATATATATATATATATATATATATATATATATATAAATACACATACATATATTTATATACATACACATACATATACACACACACACACATATATATTCATGTGGACATATCTCATATGTCAGTAAAGCCAGGAAACATAATAAATAGTAGCAGGGAAGCATGCAAAGGTAGGACAGAGAACATGCAAGTAAGAGAGAAATAATTTGGTTAAATATCATGATCAATGGCTTTTCCAGTGAAGGTTTGTTAACATTTTATGTCTTGATGTAAACTAAATGTTTGGAATACAACACCACCTACATCAGCTTTTTAACCTTAAGTAAAAAGTCATAATCTAAGTTTTTTTTGTTCTAGAAACAGAATTATATTACAATTTAAAGTTTTATGTGAGCTTTATTTTAATTTGGAAGACTGACTTATATAGAAGTCTAATGTTACCCTCTGATTCTGGGAGTGCCCACTGAGCTTTACATACAACGTTATCTTATTTTACACTCCTTATAAAATGCTTAATGTGGTTGGGGTAACTGAGTTAAAGCCTGAGGGTTAGAGTTGTACTAGTGTGCAGCCCCATTTGTATATGTATACATGTATGAAGCCGTGTATGCTATACAGATAGCCTCAGTATGACTGACTGTAGACAGTTTACCTAAAGGGACAGTGTAAGCCCAGGGAGGAGACAAAGAGGTTAGGGCTACATAATGTTAGCATGGCCATGACACCTAACCCCTCACCCCACTTGTTTCTTGGAATTGTTTAAATTTGTGGCTTTCAGTAAGGCCCATAACAACCATCTGACAGGCAAATAGTTACAAGAGAAGCCAAAGTTCACGAAGGCAAGAAGAACAAAAAGGTAAAAATAATCCTATATATATTGGAGGTGTCACTTTCCAGAGGGAACAAGACTTAAAGTCATGTCTACACTAAGCAGGAATTAAAAGCAAGGGAAGTCAATGAGCAGGTACTGCTATTCACTTATACATTTAAGATAGACAAGCTACCCATCAGAACTGGGTAGTACTTTTCATCGAAAATATATAAAATATTTTTAGTATAGAATGGATTGTTCAACTGTTGAGTAAAGTGATATTACATTTTTGTGCGTCTTTACTGGAATGCTGTCATAAGTAGCAAAAAAGTTCCAGATTTCTTACTCACTAAAAAGTGTCAAATTTTAAACGAGTTTTCAAATAGATGATTGATATTTCGAGACCTATTATAATGTTCATTTATGGTAGTTTAGTTTTTTTCTGTTTTTTTACTAGTTAAACGCTATATGTTAGTAAACCCTGTTTCCACTTGCAAACAACAAGCTTAAACTGGAAGAGTAGAGGGGGGTCAATAGTTTAGCATTTGAAGTGTATAATATTGCTTTATTAGCCTATCTTTTAAATATGTAATAATATTAACCGATTTCCATTCATACTAAGCAGTAGTCCTTTTTATTTTTCCATCTATTTTAAGGAGAGATTTATTCTGTACAGATTTCTTGATCACTTAGCTCTTCAAAACAACCCCAGTCCTTCAAGACCTTCCCCTTAGTCTTGATTGTAAGCGACACCTCCATTATTTTGTCATGCAGGTGTTAGTGTGTTGGAGAGGTGAGTGTGAGCTGCAGCCTCTAACCTGTGAAGGGGTGGTCACACTTATTTCTGGCACAAAATTGTCATCAAACAAGGCGATGATGTTTTCCTGCTTGAGATCCTTGGACGGCGTGGGTTTAGGAGGTGGTGGAACCGGAGGGCCTCTCCTCAGCTACATGCAAGTAAAACAACGGCAAACACAATCCACACGACCCCCCATAATTTAAAAAAAAATAAAAATACAAAAAAAACAGGTTAGCAAAACAGGAGGATTTTGGCCCAAACACAAGACATCACTATGTATATTTCATTGCAGTAATGGCTAATCCATGTGCAAAGAAATATTGTGTATTGTTATACACAAACAAAACAAAAGGCACAGCCTGGGAATGCAAGGGGTTAAAACATAAAACAAGTTATTTATTAAAAGAAAAAAGAAAACCGTTAACATGAAAACAAACACACCGGAAACATTCCAAGTAGATTAATATAATTATATTAATCTATACTTTATTAAAAAGTTAAGTATATTAAGATTTCAGGAATTTTATCTGTAGAAATCTAAAGTTAATTTAAAACTATATTTTTAGTATCAACATCATAAACGTTTTAATGTAGTGCCCTAGGCCTTGGTTATTAAACATACATTCTCAATATGTAATTCCACATTGAGTTCAACAGATGGCAATATTTCCTTGTATATCCCATCTGCAACAAAAAGTCAGCTGACTAAGAAATTATCAGTCCAAATGTATTGGAGATTTAGAAGGAAAAAGATTCCTAATGGCTGCATTAAACTTGACAGATATCCAAGGAGCTCCCACCCCTCCCACACACACACAAGGGCATGTCAGTCAAGGGACAAAATATGTAAGACATGTACTAATAATGCTTTGGTGAAGCAGGCTGATGGGTTCATGCCCTGGTGTTCTCTTTATATATTGTGCTGTGTGCAGTGTTGCAGAAAGAGGGATTTCTTGAGCTATTAAAGGAGGACAAAAGGGTTCAGCTAAGCATAGAAACTACACAGCAGGTTGAGTACAAGCAGAACTAAGGCACCTTACACCTAAGCAGACACTGACACTAGTAAGCAAATAATGAAACCCGCAGGTATACTATACTTCATAACTTAAATTGTTCCATTTCATAAGTACCAAGACAGAAATGCTCCATTTCTTTTAAGTAGTGGTGCAATTACAGATTTCCATAACAAATAAGCAGTTATGTGAACTTTTTTCAGAAGAAGAAAAAAAAACCACTGCATCAAATTTAAAAAACAAAATCTATGATGGATTATACATACTGAAGTACTGTGAGACACAGTCATCATATAAGAATAAAATATATAATTTATTTCATAGGGGCCGATTTATCAAGCTCCAGATGGAGCTTGAGGGCCCGTGTTTCTGGCGAGACTGCAGGCTCGCCAGAAACGCCAGTTATGAAGCAGCGGTCTGAGGAGGCGGAAAGACATCGCCGCAAATTCAACCCGATCGAATACGATCTGGGTTGATTGACACCCCCTGCTGGCGGACGATTGGCCACGCATCTGCAGGGGGCGGTGTTGCACCAGCAGTTCACAAGAGCTGCTGGTGTAATGCTGAATACGGAGAGCATATTGCTCTCTGCATTCAGCAAGGTCTGTCGGACCTGAACCGCACTGTCAGATCAGGTCCGACAGACCTTTGTTAAATAGGCCCCATGGTCTCTAAAAAGGTATGAAAAAGCCAAGAGCTTTTTATCCCAAGGGAGGTATTTGTGTAAATTCAATCAAATCCTCTGTGTTGTGAAACCAATATCTTGTAAGGGGGGGGGAAATGTAATATAGCAACTTGAAAATTGCACAGTTCATAAAGATTTAAACCAGACACTCATTACAGCTGTGAGTTGAAGGGACATTAAATAAACTGTTAACTACACATCATTTCTGTTGTCTTGTTATAGAATAACATATCAGCCAAGTTTATATAATTTAAAAACAAATTAGCATCTTGCTTGATGCAATTGTTTTCCAATAACAAAAACGCCACCCACCACTTGCCTTATTTGGTGGAGCCAATTTAGGATTGAGTCTGCAGACAACAAGGCTAACCACAGTCATTATGTTAGTATGAAATACATTGTTTTGCCGTTGTTTTCTGTTAAAGCAAAATGGAAATGTAGGTGAAAAATCCTGACCACGCCTCTAGAACACTCCAGAACGCCTAGTGCCAGCCCCTGAAAACACCTTCTGTTCTATCAAACAAAAATATTTTACCACAACAAAAACAGACCTGCAAATATTTTACAAACACAAACCATTTTGAATGCTTGTTTCCTAAGTGTTGTGGTTATAATTATTATTTTTCCACATTACTAGTGGATCTCATTTGATGTGCAAGATATAGTGTATTGGGCACCTCATGCAACTACCGTTATTAAAGGGACACAACCCAATTTTTTCTTTCATGAATCAGATAGAGCATGAAATTTTAAGCAACTTTCTCATTTACTCCTATTATCAATTTTTCTTCATTCTCTTGCTATCTTTATTTAAAAAGCAGGAATGTAAAGCTTAAGAGCTGGACCATTTTTAGTTGAGAGCCTGGATTATGCTTGCTTATTGGTCTGCTAAATGTAGCTGCCAATAAGCAAGCTCTATCCAGGGTGCTGAACCTAAAATGGGCCAGCTCCTAAGCGTTAAATTCCTACTTTTTAAATATATATATAAAGATAGCAAGAGAACAAAGAAAAATTGATAGTAGGAGTCATTTAGAAAGTTGAGTTTAGTATCCCCTTTAATGACAGGAGCGCCCAGTAAGCAAACACTATAAATATAGGTGAAGAGACGCTCAATAAATGTTTAACATGATCTCACAGTTACAATTAGGTCTTTTGGTAACCTCGGAAGCGTCTATGAACCGAGACCAATATGTAGTATTTTATTAACTTTTTCTGTGACAGCATCATTATTATTTTTCTCAACAGAAACTGCCATTTAAAGCATTAAATGTAAGTAAAATAAAACAAACTTACAATTTATCACTCAATCTTATCATTTTTGTTTCACTTAAGTCAAAAATAGTAATATGGAACACAGCATTAATTAAAAGTATACTGATTTTATATCCATTTATTTTTTATAAGGAAATGCCATTATCTAAATATAAAATTCTGCATCCAAATACATAATTAAAACATGTAATTCAAAACTATCCTATAGGAAAAAAACACAAACCCTCTGCAAGTCTGTTTAGTGGCCACTAGACTATCTTAGATGCACAATTTAACATACAAGACGTTAATATTGTTTTATATGTTTTCTTAATTTTCTTTATTTATTTCTTTTTGTTCTTCCAGCTGCTCAAGTGAAAATAGATGGACACTAGATGGGGTATGGAGACAGCAGTGGTGACGGTTGACACATCAGTGTAAATAAATTAAGCAGCCAGTATAAGTGTGAGAAGGCTTTGTTGTTGATCTTAGTTTATATTTCTCAAGCTTTCACTAAATCATTTTAGATTCACACTCAACTATAAGAAAGGAGTATCATAAGAATGGGGTGTGTGTATCTTCTGCCCCAAAATATCCAAGTTCTGTGCAGGTGTCTTGTATGTAAATGTGTCTGTGTGTTAAATACAAATCCTCCCATGTATTACAGTTTTAGCATTTCATTTCTAAACAACTCTCATTGGACTGAAAGTCCTTCTTTACATTCATTTTACATTTGTATAAACATCTTTACCAGAACACTAACCAAAACAAATATCCTTGAAAGACCATAACAATAAAGTCACAAAGTCCTATGATTACTAATTCCCAGGTAATATTCAACAAATCTATATTAGTAGTGTGACATAAAGAAAGGATGGATGCCTAAATGTGCCATTCTTAAAAAAACAAAGCTTCAGGATTGCACTGTAGGTGTAAAAAATACACAATAAAAGCAAAGCCACACAAAAAAAATAACTAAAATAAAACTTATACATGTGCACATTTCAGTGACTCCTTCTGAGGAAATAGATCTAATCTGTCATAGAGACTTAATAGATCATTGATAGATTAAATGACATACAGTCTTAAAGAGAAACAGGTTTTGGTCAGGAACACATCTGGTTTTAATATACCTGAGAAGGAGACTTGGACACAGTAACAGTCGGTGTCTCCCCAAAAAATGTAGATGTTGCTGATGCTGAGGGTGAATCAAAGGTTTCCTCGGGTTCATGGTTCACAGTCTTGCTCTCAGAGGCAGGAGGTCCATCAAGTGGTGGGGAGGAGGTTTTGTTCGGTTTTACAGAGCTGGCATCACTGAAAAATGTCAGGAAGCACCATGGTTTGTGAGTTTCACATCATCATGACACAATGATTGGTTATCAAAACAATGCAGTGGCATATTTAATTATTTTTAAAAAAATGTATATTGTCCTTGTCAAATAAATCAGCCATCCTCTACCCTCTAGTTTTATATCATATGTAACTCATGCAAAATTCTCACAACAGGGCAGTTGCTAATCAAATATTTCATGCGTAATATACATACAGCCTCTATTATCCCCTTCTGTCAGCCACATATAAAACGGGGTTTAAACCCTATTAAACCACATTACAGATCAGAACAAAGCTGCTGTCAGCCTCATACAGTATTAACTTCATGAGGATCGAAACAGAGCAGTGTGTAATCCCCTGGCAGCCATGTACACAGTAGGTTTTTTTAGGCCATGTCAGCCATATACACAGCAGTTTTTTAGACCTTGTCAGCCATATACACAGCAGTGTCTTAGGAATCGCCATATGCACAACTTCTTGTCAGATCTATATTCAGGGCAACTGCATGTAGAACAGTATCAATCGTTTGCTTTGCAAATACTGGGCAATATTAAAGCTCAAAACATGTACTCACCACCTCCCTATGACTCTCCAACCCTAGTGGCCAAGAGAGAAGTACATGGTCCCTTCATGTACTATGTTGCATGTGATGCCATTTACGGCAACCCTGACCAGCAGAAATACCGCCCACTACACCACCAGGGTGACAGCAGTGAAGTGACTTGGTGACATTCTACTAGCCAATCACATTAATAGAACAAAATTAATACTGGTATGCCATACTGCAAAATTTGCCAACACCATACCTACTGCCTCCATAGGCATGGGCTTTGTGCATATAGGCAGTTGTATGCCCTGTTATTTAATGGTTATAAAATGTGTATCATTGGTGTTCTGTCACCACACTCACAAAGACAAAAAAAACACTGTCAATTATTAGTTCAGCAGTTTAAAACCTTGAGTTACCGTTAGTGTCTTGGAAGTGGTATATAAATGTAGTCACATTTACAATACTTTATAATCATTTCCAAACAATGAGTTTTGTTGCAAAAATTATCTTCTGTCTACCTACAGTCAAACCATAGGCTATTGTGTGCAGTAATTTAAGATTTTATATCAAATATGCATGACCTGTGCCCCTACCCCTTAGCACAAAATGTATTTACACTATGGTTATTTTCCATTTATCCTATTTGTGTTTAACCCATACACATTTTTTTCTACAAGGGCTAATGAACTGTACATTTATTTTATTACATTTATTTGTACATTTATTATTTTTAAACTCATTGGTTTGGCCCACTTTAACTGAGTTAAAATTAAATGTTTTAATAAATATTTATAGAGTCATCTGCTGTGAAAACAAATCTGAATGATGCCAGACATTATATCCATTTATATTAGAATGCATTTACTCTACATATCAGCTAATCATATACAAAAGATACATAAGTTATGTTTGTTTTTTGTGTACAGATACATTGTATGAATTTATTAGACTAACAGGTAGCGACAAATAGTTTATTGCAGTTTGTCCGCCAAACACTGTAGCTCAAAAATGTTCCCAGAAAAATACAGGCAGCAAGTTGTAACTAACGGCCCCTAAGTGTAACACAATCTAGGATGCAATATTGTCACTGAAATGAAATTGCCCATTTAACTTTGCTGCAGTGATATCTTTGCAAGACACAGATACCTTTCCACTTGAATTTATTTTAAAAAAAAATAGTTTTTGTTTGCTCTATATTCTTACAGACGTTTGTTGAATGGTTTATTAAATCAGTATAACTAGTTTTCTAATGTATGCTTTGTTTGTACTCTAGTGTATACGTTTCTAACTTTCTATGTCTA
Source organism: Bombina bombina (assembly GCF_027579735.1). NCBI lineage: Eukaryota > Metazoa > Chordata > Amphibia > Anura > Bombinatoridae > Bombina > Bombina bombina. Next base: position 325,357,439 of record NC_069499.1, read on the forward strand.
AAGAAATTCTAAACTTGCAGGTTGCATTTGAAAGCATTTTGAAGCGCTACAAAATGTATTGGAGTTGTTTTTCTTTAACATTTTGTGTCTTAGCTACACATGTAACAGTATGGTAAGCAAACTGATAATGCGTGTCATATTTTCCCAGTGTACACCTGTCTGCCTCCTAACACGCATGGACGTAAAAGAAGAGGACTGGTAATATTTTCCTTGATACAGAATCCTGCTACCAAGGAGACAAACAGGACCACTTGTTCAGTCGCTTATTGAAAAATCTAAGCCAGACACTGCATTCATTTGGCATTTTATTCCCAAAAAATAAAGCATAAACAAACAATACAACATAAATAGTAATCGCATTGGAAGAACCTAGATAACACTCTGTCATGCAACAAATTCTTCATTCCAAGAAAGGACTCAATGCTTCTATAGACACAAAATAATTTTAAGTAGATATCCCTGCAAAGTTAGTTGATGGTAAACACTGATTAGGTTGGGGACAGATTTGTTGAGAAAACAGAAAACATAAATATGTTAGCTATCGAAAACGGTTAGTTTCTCTTGAGAAAAGATAGACTGTGTTAGCAATTAAATGTACCATCCACTGTTCTGGTTTAAATAAATAAAATAAGGTGATACACATTAAGTTATGATGCTCATGCTTCACTCAAACAAAAAAGAAGAAATAACTTCATTGGCTAAACTTAATATTATTTATGCACTCAACACCCTTCACATGATGCGCTTTTTAACACTACCTGCTCCTCTTTAGCCGCAGTCTGGAGAACAAATTAGTTTTCTTTCTGTTGGAATTGGTAGGGTGCAAATTCTGATCATTAATAAGAAATCACATTCTTGATAAAGTCCAATAAATAAGAAACAGTAATGCAGCCTTGATTTGGAGCCATTTAAAATACTTATTTATTGACCTCTACATATTATGCACAAAGTTTAAATAAAATTGTTATTCCTGAAAAAAAAATATAAATAATAATAATATTATATATATATATATATATATATATATATATATATATATATATATATATATTCATTCATATTCATTTTTTTCCTAGAAAAAGCTCCGACAAATGTTGATATGGTAAAATATTTTTTTTTTGCATTGGATGAGGTATGACAGATTGACAGCTTCTCAGATCGGCCAGTCAGGAGATGTACATTAATAGCTAAATATAATCTTGGCAAGAATATAAAGCAGCATCATGTTTCACCCTAGAATTTCCTACATGCAGAATAAAATGCAACGGCTTAAAATATACACTTATAGAAAAATATGCCTCCCAGTTGCCAGTCCTTTGGATGGTCAAACCTTGTTTTAAGGGAAAGTCCTGTCATTCCGACCACTATAAATAGCTCTTTCTGAATTTATGCTTTAAAGCAGGATCAGCCTTCCAAATAATCGGCTAGATTACGAGTTTTGCAATATGAGTGAAAAAAGTTCATAACGATGCTTTTTCACTACCGCTGGTATTACGAGTTTTGCAGGTATATCTGTACCGCACACTTTTTTGGCCGTAACACAACGTAACTACAGCAGATTTCAAAAAGTCCTTTTTCAATGTTACTTCCATAGCGCCTGTATTACGAGTTTGCCTGTCCGGCCAAAAAGTGAGCTGTACAGCCCATAACTACAAGATCCGTACCGTAAACTGAAAGTCAGTAGTTATGGCTTTTATGTTACAAAGCCGTAACATAAAACTCATAACTTAAGTGCTAAAAAGTACACTAACACCCATAAACTACCTATTAACCCCTAAACCGAGGCACTCCCGCATCGCAAACACTAAAATAAAATTATTAACCTCTAATCTGCCGCTCCCAACATCACCGCCACTATAATAAACATATTAACCCCTAAAACGCCGTACTCCTGCATTGCAAACACTAGTTAAATATTAACCCCTAAACTGCTGTCCCTAACATCGCCGTAACCTACATTACTGTTATTAACACCTAATCTGCTGCCCCCAAAATCGCCGCCACTATACTAAAGTTATTAACCCCTAAACCTAAGTCTAGCCCTAACACCCACTAACTTTAACATAATTAAAATAAATCTAAATAAAAATTACAATACCTAAATAATTCCTATTTAAAACTAAATACTTACCTATAAAATAAAACCTAAGCTAGCTACAATATAACTAATAGTTACATTGTATCTAGCGTAGGTTTTAATTTTATTTCACAGGTAAGTTTGTATTTATTTAACTAGGTAGACTAGTTAGTAAATAGTTATTAACTATTTACTAACTACCTAGTTAAAATAAATACAAACTTACCTGTAAAATAAACCTAACCTTACACTACAATTAAATCAATTACATTATTAAATACAATTAACTAAATTACAAAAAAAAAAAAAAACACTAAATTACACAAAATAAAAAAGAAATTATCAAATATTTAAACTAATTACACCTAATCTAATAGCCCTATCAAAATAAAAAAGCCCCCGCAAATAAAAAAAAAAACCTAGCCTAAACTAAACTGCCAATAGCCCTTCAAAGGGCCTTTTGTGGGCATTGCCCCAAAGAAATCAGCTCTTTTACCTGTAAAGAAAAAATACAAACAACCTCCCAACAGTAAAACCCACCACCCACACAACCAAACCCCCCAAATAAAATCCTATCTAAAAAAACTAAGCTCCCCATTGCCCTGAAAAGGGCATTTGGATAGGCATTGCCCTTAAAAGGGCGTTTAGCTCTTTTTCAGCCCAAACCCAAAGCTAAAAATAAAACCCATCCAATAAACCCTTAAAAAAAACTAACACTAACCCCTGAAGATCCACTTATACAGTTTTTGAAGACCAGACATCCATCCTCAACAAAGCCGGGAGAAGTCTTCATCCAAGCGGGCAGAAGTCCTCAACGAAGCCGGGAGAAGTCTTCATCCAAGCGGCAAGAAGTGGTCCTCCAGGTGGGCAGAAGTCTTCATCCAGATGGCATCTTCTATCTTCATCCTTCCGACATGGAGCAGCTCCATCTTCAAGACATCTGGCGCGGAGCATCCTCTTCTTTCGACGGCTACTGAAGAATGAAGGTTCTTTTAAGGGACATCATCCAAGATAGCATCCCTTGAATTCCGATTGGCTGATAGAATTCTATCAGCCAATCGGAATTAAAGTTGAAAAAATCCTATTGGCTGATTGGATCAGCCAATAGGATTGATCTTCAATCCTATTGGCTGATCCAATCAGCCAATAGAATTGAGCTCACATTCTACTGCATCAGCCAATAGAATTTTTTCAACTTTAATTCTGATTGGCTGATAGAATTCTATCAGCGAATTGGAATTCAAGGGACACCATCTTGGATGACATCCCTTAAAGGAACCTTCATTCTTCAGTAGCCGTCGGAAGAAGAGGATGCTCCGCGCTGGATGTCTTGAAAATGGAGCCGCTCCGCGTTGGAAGGATGAAGATAGAAGATGCTGTCTGGATGAAGACTTCTGCCCGCCTGGAGGACCACTTCTTGCCGCTTGGATGAAGACTTCTCCCGGCTTCATTGAGGACTTCTGCCTGCTTGGATGAAGACTTCTCCCAGCTTGATGAGGATGGATGTCCGGTCTTCAAAAACTGTAAGTGGATCTTCAGGGGTTAGTGTTTTTTAAGGGTTTATTGGGTGGGCTTTATTTTTAGATTAGGGACTTTGGGCAATGGAAAAGAGCTAAATGCCCTTTAAAGGGCAATGCACATCCAAATGCCCTTTTCAGGGTAATGGGGAGCTTAGGTTTTTTTTTAGATAGGAATTTATTTGGGGGGGTTGGTGGTGTGGGTGGTGGGTTTTACTGTTGGGGGTTGTTTGTATTTTTTTTTATTTCTTTAGGGCAATGCCCCGCAAAAGGTCCTTTCAAGGGCTATTGGCAGTTTAGTTTAGGCTAGGGGTTTTTTTTTATTTTGATAGGGCTATTAGATTAGGTGTAATTAGTTTAAATATTTGATCATTTCTTTTTTATTTTGTGTAATTTAGTGTTTACTATTTTTTGTAATTTAGTTAATTGTATTTAATTAATGTAATTGATTTGATTGTAGTGTAATGTTAGGTGTTAGTGTAAGACAGGTTAGGTTTTATTTTACATTTAAATTTGTATTTATCTTAACTAGGTAGTTAGTAAATAGTTAATAACTATTTACTAACTAGTCTACCTAGTTAAAATAAATACAAACTTAGCTGTGAAATAAAAATAAAACCTAAGATAGCTACAATGTAACTATTAGTTATATTGTAGCTAGCTTAGGGTTTATTTTACAGGTAAGTATTTAGTTTTAAATAGGAATTATTTAGGTATTAATTGTCATTTTTATTTATATTTATTTTAATTATGTTAAAGTTAGTGGTGTTTGGGTTACGTTAGGGTTAGACTTAGGGTTAGGTTTAGGGGTTAATAACTTTAGTATAGTGACGGCGACGTTGGGGGCGGCAGATTAGGGGTTAATAACTAATGCAGGTGGCGGAGGTGGTGGGGGTGGCAGATTAGGGGTTAATAAGTATAATGTAGGTGTCGGCGATGTTGGGGGCGGCAGATTAGGGGTTAATAACTAATGCAGGTGGCGGAGGTGGTGGGGGTGGCAGATTAGGGGTTAATAAGTATAATGTAGGTGTCGGCGATGTTGGGGGCGGCAGATTAGGGGTGTTTAGACTCCGGGTTTATGTTAGGTGTAAAAATCAATTTTCTTTCCACATAGGAATCAATGGGGCTGCGTTACGGAGATTTACACTCCTTTATTGCAGGTGTTAGGCTTTTTTTTAGCTGGCTCTCCCCATTGATGTCTATGGGGAAATCATGCACGAGCACGTAAAACCAGCTCAAAGCAGCGCTGGTATTTGGGTGCCGTATGGAGCTCAATGGAGCTCAACACTGCCATATTGCCTGCTAACGCTGGGTTTTTGCACACCTGTAATAGCAGCGCTATAGGGAGGTGAGCGGTGGAAATAACTTGCAAGTTAGCACCGAGCCGCTCATAATCTAGTCGAATGTTTTTTTGCGTGGCCCTTAAAACCACTAAGCAAAAAAAAAAAAAGACACCAATAATATTTTACTAAAAAAGCCATTTCAAATAATTATGAATGTATCAAACTATGTAAATTTGAGCATTATATTCAGTTAAAATAATTTAATTAATAGTTACTAATTCCCTAAGTAGTTTTTAACTAAACATTTGAATATGATCTCTCATTTTAAACTTGACTTTTTGGCTTTAGCTTAAAGATGAAAATAATTAATGTGGCAGCAGGCTAAGCATTCCATTAGAGTTTGGCCCTCCATAATAATGGGTGGCCCTGCTGTAAAGGAGAGAAAAAATAAATTTTATTTTGAAGTCAGGGCGTGAATATTTTATATACACAGGGCTAGCCATGACAATGTATTTGTTTCAGATTCTTAGCGCAATAGATACATATTGGGATATAATGCTGCACAATTAATATATATGCCTTTGAGGGGGAGAAAGGGGAGATACCCACATAGCATGCACATATAAATGATTAATTGTGTAGGCTACGGATGTTTTCCTACAACATTATATTTTATCAAAATGATCTCCAAACCATACATACCTGTATCTAACCAAATAATATAAAAAACATAACATTATGGTTAATAATGTCAATGTATATAATTTTTTAGGAGTCTCATTAATTCTAATTTTGATAATTGCACCAGCAGAGAGGATATATATATAGATATATATATATATATATATATATATATAGAGAGAGAGAGAGAGAGAGAGAGAGAGAGAGAGAGAGAGAGAGAGAGAGAGAACAGTCTATCTGATAGAGATATGATGAAATGTGAGATAATAGCCTAATCTAATATCCTGTCAGCTCTAGCTGAATTCACCTTATGTTGATTCATCCCTTTCTAAAGGGACAGTCAACACCAGAAATGTTGTTGTTTAAAAAGATAGATAACCCCTATATTACCCATTCCCCAGTTTTGCATAACCAACACAGTTATAATAATACACATTTTTCCTCTGTGATTACCTTGTAGCTAAGCTTCTGAAAACTGCCCCCTTATTTCAGTTCATTTGACAGACTTGCATTTTAGTCAATCAGTGCTCACTCCTAGGTAACTTCACATGCATGATCTCAATATTATCTATATGAAACACATGAACTAACGCCCTCTAGTGGTGAAAAAATGTCAAAATGCATTCAGATTAGAGGCATCCATCAAGGTCTAAGGAATTAGCAAATTAATCTTCTAGGTTTAACTTTCAACTAAGAATATCAAGAGAACAAAGCAAAATTGGGGATAAAAGTAAAATGGAAAGTTGTTTAAAATTACATGCCCTATTTGAATCATGAAAGTTTATTTTGGACTTGACTGTCCCTTTAAGCATTTCTGTCCTTTCCAGTGCAATGTTATTCCACATAGCCAACAGTATATTATTCCTATTAATATTTTTCATTCCTAATTTTAAAAAAATGTAACTGAATTTTCGATCACTGTTCTAAGCAATTCATGCTGGAGACAATAGACACCTTTGCAATTATCCTGAAAGAAAGACATATTTGTGTTTAATACTATATATATATATACAAAATTAAATGAAAAGTTACATCTTTATCCAGCAATGGTCAAGCCTAAAATGATGGTGTGCCTAAATGAGATAAAGCTCTGGTTTATTGTATCTTTTATTAAATCAATTGCAGACTGCAGTAGGATAAAGACATAAACTTGCATTTATTTATTTTCAAATCTGCTGCAAGTAGATACATACTATATATATTTGACATCTGTGCAATGCAAATCCAGTAATGTTTTAAAGTGAATACATCATTTCCCTGTAATTTTTATCCTGATGAGTTCTGCAACATAAAACACTCCAACAAGCACTCACACTAACCTTGGCTGAGCTTTCACAGTGTAAGTATTGCTTGACGTCTTTCCCTGATGTTTTTCCAGATTCACCATTACATCATTGAGATTTTGATGCAGCTGTAAAAAAAGAATTCCAAATACAGGAGGGTGAAAATTTCCTATGAGAATAAAAAAAGAGCGGAGCGTGTGTTTTTACAAAATGTATGTATTTTTTTCAGTGGGTAATTCCCTATATTAACAACCATATGAAATATGTTGTCATATATTCCATAACTAATGACATCTGAGAAACAATTTGCCATTACTTCTCATCAGCAGTTTGTAACAAAAAAACACAATATTATTGTGCAGTCCTCTATGGAAGTCAATCCAGTGAGTTTTTAAAACAGACAGAAAATAAGCATTAAAAGGTAGGCTAACAAATCCAGAGAAATGACAGTCAGCGCTAATCTTTATGAGACCCAGCTCATCACTTGTGGCCAGGCCAGAACTGGGCCTAGATTATCATTTGCAGCTGGGCCCATCACTTGTGGCAGGCAGGAATTGAATCTAGCTCATCGCTTGCAGTCAAACACATCACTTGTGGCCAGGACTGAATTGAACCTAGGTCATCAGTTGGAGCTAGGAGATAACTGGGACAGTTTGCAGCTGTTATTTCATTTTTTGTCAATTAGGTCTATCCAAAAATACATTTAAGAGGGATTATGTTCGACTAGTGAGCAGATCATCTTGGCTATCTCCGTGGTTTGTGAATCTAGCCCAAAGCAACATGTCAGTAATAGAGAAAAAGGATAAATAAATGTGTAGTTAACTGATTGACAACTACTAAACAATGGAACCCTTCAACAAGGTTCTCTTTTTTGTGAGTGTTGCAAAATAAGCAAATAGAAAACCCACATCCAGCTAAACAAAACTTTCAGGGCAGCACCCAACATGCGAGTGCCATAGGTTTACTATGAAGTTATCTGGGTGTCTCCCATTGGCTTGCAATCAGATTGTAATTTATGTAACTACAACAAGAGAAAATGTATCTTATCAAATGCAAAGAAATTATGTAGGCTCTGGAAAAGCACATTACTCACAGTGATTAGCCTCTATATATACTACTTTATCCCTAGATACATCATCTCTAAGATCCATCTTTGTATATTAATTTTGAACATGTATGTTTTGATTGTTTGTGTTTTCTTTTTGTTATGATCAAGACATAGGGGCCTATCTATCAAGCTCCGAATGGAGCTTGAGACCCCGTGTTTCTGGCGAGCCTGCAGCAGTTTCTAAAGACCTCCAAATGGAGCTTGAGACCCCGTGTTTCTGGCGAGCCTGCAGCAGTTTCTAAAGACCTCTACTCCATAACCTGTCTGCATGCTCTGAGCAGAAGGACAGACATCACCACAAATCAACCCGATCGAGTACAATCGGGTTGATTAACACCCCCTGCTGGCGGCCGATTGGCCGCGAGTCTGCAGGGGGCGGCGTTGCACCAGCTGGTGCAATGTTGAATACGGAGAGCGTATTGCTCTCAGCATTCAGCGATGTCTGTCAGACCTGATCCGCACTGTCGGATCAGGTCCGACAGACATTTGATAAATAGGCCTCATAGTCACTGTTCAAGTGTATAACTCTTGCACCTAAATGGTCATACAATTCCTTAATGTTTAAAGAGAAAAACCCCATTCATCAAATTTTGATTCTAAAGATCCCAATATAAATAGCAAATCTGATAGCGCAGACTAATAAAGTGAAGTTTTTCTAAAATAGTCCCTTGTACCACCAAAATACCCCCAAAAAAATGTCTGGTAAGTCACAGGGTTTTTTTTCTGCTGATTTTTATGGGGGTAAATTAAAGACCACAGTATGAAAAGTTAGAAAAGGGGGTACTGAGATGAGGTTAATAATTAAACAGGGTCTAGAATGGCAGACACACAACAAGGACTACATAGAGTAAATAGATACAGCAATAATGTGACTGAGGGGCCAATTATCTAAACCTCACCAGATCACGTGGTTTTTTTTGCACAAATGTTTGCAGTGACTGCCCCCGTGGAATTATTTTAAGAAGGGGCAATCCCTGCGAGTGGTGAGATGTCTCCTCTTGAAATTAATGGAGCTCTCTGGAAAGAGAAACTTTTATGTGTAGGGCAAAGTTAGCAATGAGCAGGGAGTACACCTTAAAATGAAATACTGCAGCCAATATAAATCACATTACTCTGCTTTCTGTGTATAGCATCTTAGAATTTAGCCTACATTTTCATATGCATGTGTTTTCCTATTAGGGTATTAAGTATTTTGAGTATTTTGTTTTGCAACCTCGCCAACTTTTCATTTGCAAGAAAAAACTGTGAGAACTGTAGGGCGGAAATGTTTAGAGAATTATGCGGGATTTGAGAGAAAATTACACACGCCCATTAAACACCCATGTTCAGCCCATTTTACGAAAAAACAACAATTACGCTTTGTATTTTGTACTTATAAATACAAATTTTTATGTGTTTTTTTGCACTTCCACTGTACTTAAATTATGGTTTAGGTTGTGCATAATAAATGCGATTTATTCCTGTGTAATTTATATCGTTTTTGATAAAATACAATTTAAAACATTTTGGTACGATTTTTGCTGCACCTTAACAATTGTTTTCCAGTGTATTTTTGTATAAATAGTTAAATTATTTGTTTTGTTTTGTAATGTATGTATCTTCTTCTCATATGGAAATGCAGTATACACCCCTTAGCGAGACACCTGTTTTCAGGGTAAAAAAGTGGCTTTATATAATTCCGCCAGGGAAAAAGGACTGGCGAGCATTCTTATAGAATCTGTCCTTTAGATAATCGGCCCCTCAGTCAAGAGGAGAAAGGGAGAAAGGCGAATACAGAGCGTAACAGTCACAGGATTCTATAATATGTCTTTAAAAATATTCTTGTGTTCATTTCACAGCAAAAGGTGAGAAATTGGTATTTAATTCAGCACAATACAACTGGGGGCAAAGGTATCAGTAATAGATCAGATAGCTTTTGTAAAACCTGTTTGCAGAAAAATGGAAAGAGTAATTAATGAAGGGTGATTGTTTCTTTGAACATTTTTCTACTTCTTAGGGCTAGATTTATTAAATCAATACGGCTGCAAGTTCTCACAAGAACTTGCTCGCCGTAATTTATCAAGCAGCGATCACCAGACCGCTGCATCCCTAACCTCTTCGCCACCTCTAAGGTGGCGAAATTCAATCTCCTCGGTCTAGTCAGACCGAGGAGATTGACAGCTCCTGCCCGCGCTTGATTGGCTGTGCGCGGGCAGGGGGTGGGATTGCACGCGAGTGCAATGGCGAATACCTGCGGGTAATTTCGCCCCGCCACAGGTGAGCTGAGACGTACAGGGGCGCGTATACGTGCCCCTGTCCGCCTCAGCTTTAATAAATCTAGCCCTTAGTATGAACTAAAAGCATTTGGGAACCTGGAGGTCAATAGATTTATCACCCAAATAAACAGTTGATGTGTTAAACTGTAACATATGGTGCCCTAGAAGCAGGCGCATCTTTCATCTTACCTTGCTCATCTCTTTATGGAAGTTTTCTTCCAGCCCAGCTATGCTCTGGAATGTGTTGACATAGAAACCAACACGGCTACAAATAAAAGATAAATGCCATCAGCTGCTATCCCCATAAGACCACATTTCATATCAGCAAAAGGTAGACCTTCTTTTCATGATGCAGTTTTACACTTTTGAAACAAATTCTTCTTTTTAAATAATTGCAAAACATTACTAAATTACTACTATTAAGATGTTTTTATGAAAATATTTTTTTAATACTGAAAACAGCAATGAAATACGTGACAAAAAAACATGAAACAAACAAAACTAAGCAAATAAAGTAATAAACAATATGTTTTTCACACATATTGTAATATTTTGACAGCTGCAGGTGATCAAGCATTGTGTCATGTAAACTGTTAATAAAACAACTGCACTAGGCAGTATTTTGGGGGTAAAGTTGGCGGGAGTGGGGTGTTAGGGAAAAAAACAGCACTGAAAAGTGCCTTTAAATTGTGCTCTATGGGAAAGGCATGTTCCCAGTAAATATATTTGGATATGCTTATATACATATATATTTAACACATAAATATATATATATATATATATATATGTAAATAAGCATATACTGTACATATTTAATAGTGCTGCCATCGCTGCACTACTTAACCCCTTCGCTGTGCTTAGGGCTTTAGAACAACGATCCCATTGGAGCATATGGAATCATTTGCATTGCTGTCAACTTGTAATACCAGCACACATTACCGTGCTCTGATATTACTCAGTAAATCGCAAATAACGTTTTCACAAAAGCAATATTTAGCGCTCCACTAGTAATCTGGCCCTTAACATGATATACAACCCCCTTCATGTCTGTGTTAGTAAAGTTTCACTCTCACCCTGCAATTTTAGTGTATGATCTCTTGCTAAACTTTTAACATTTACAAGACAGCCTTACTTCATTTCTTAATATAATTTAACATTTATATTCCAAATATGTCTTCTTCCTCCATTTAAAAAAGTCTTTGTTTCTAAAAAGCATCACCATTTTAGGGGCTGCCAGTTTAGCACTTTGTCCATTTACAGTTGTAGATTTTGCAATTTCATTAAAGTGATGGTAAACTTGATTGTAACTGAATATATCAGTGTAACTACCATATAAACCCAAACCCACTTTCATTCATCAATTAATTTTTTCTAAATAAAGGTGTTCTTACGGCTAATCGCTCCGATTTACTCCTACCACTCCACCTCCCGGCGCTGATCTACACTTTTTTTCCGATGGCATTTCTTCATCCAGCTGATTTTTTGGCCTTTAGGCAGCCAACTCCCTAAACAGCATGTCCCTTGGATCAGTTGCGCATGTGTTTTTTTCCTACTGATCCCGGACTCCACCACTTAGGGCTAGATTTATCAAAGGCTAGGAGAACTCTGTATGTGCTTTGCCTGTAACTGCGCCCCAGCTCGCCTCTGGAGAAGCGCACATGTGCGCATGAATTTATCATAAAAATAGAGGTAACTTTGTGCAGGTGAGCTTGGGCGTAATAACGATAAATTTTGCCTGTCGGAAACGGCATATACTCCCTATTTATCACAGTACATCTCTATAAATATTTACGCCACCATGTTTTGATTATTAAAAAAGTGTTTATAAGTTAATATTTAGCTTATATTTATATTATATAATGTTTCTGTGCTGTTTTTTTATATATGTTGATAATTTAAGATCGCAAAAAATAAATATCTTAAAATATCGATCTATATATATAACTGTTGGTACCCATATGCACCAGTGGAAGCGTAAATTTTTGACAATAACAGCCTCATCTTGGCACTGAGCCTTTGAAAAATTAGTTAAAAGAAGAAAGTACTGCATCACAAGATGTAAAAGCATGTATTATAATGGTGTTCGCCTCAGTCTGCATGGCGAAATATACAACACGCAATTAAAGCCGAAATTGCAGTTCCCTATCGACGCAAAGCCATGATAAATAAGAAAATGGGCGTATTTGTAGGTCGTGCTGTTAAATTACGCCTATTACTAATGTAAATTGTAGCACTCGGGAGCGCACCTGTGCGCCTAGGCGAATGCACGCTGAGTGCGAAGTTTCTTTCAGATTTGCGCAATTATAGGCGCAGAGTGCTTTGATGAATATGACGATCAGTTTGTATGAGCTATTTTGGACGTAATTATAGGAGAAGGGCTTTGATAAATCTAGCCCTTAAAGGCAAGAAAATCAATTGGCCAAATGAAAAAATGTCACCGAAAAAAAAGTATAGATCAGTGCCGGGAGGAAAAGCAGGAGTAGTAAATTGGAGCGATTAGCAGTAAGAACACTTTTATCATATAACTTCAGCCAGGGTTTGGTATTTGGTTTATGTCTTGCCATAAAAAAGGGATGGCTACCTTCTTTGCCAACTCTGAAAGGGACCTGATCGGCAACCTGATCCCAGGAAAGAATTATTTAATAGTGAATTCAGCAAATTAATATTGTCATTCTACATGGAAGGCTGTGGACAACCGCATAAGTGACCATCTTTTCCTGCCAAGCTCCTTTGGGACTAAGATCTAAACTAGCTTCTATGTTTCTCCTTTTATATTTGAAACTGTTGCTTTCTGTATTTGTGCTTGTTAATTCTTTTTTATATAAATGCACTGTGACTATTTTTGTTCATAATAAATTTCCTTTATTAAGTTTTTGACTTTGTCAAATATCTGTACCACATTACCAAAAAGACTATTAATAACAGTATTGTGTTTTTCTAGACTGATTTTTGCAAAATTGTGTTTTGGGATTTTTAATCTGTTAGTTGGGGTTTTCATTAGTATTTACCATATAATAATCTTAAAGTGGTGGCAGCAGAAATAGTTTAGTGTGGGTAGCATTAAAGGGGAGTTTTTCTGGGACTATTACAGACGAGAGAATGTTTGTCACAGGCTTGCCTGGAGTGGCTACACTGTGACTAACTGGTTAAGGTGGAAAGAGTCAGTTAACCCTTTCTGTGACAAACTGGTGACTGTTGCATTGTGTGTTAAAACTCCTGTATGTCACATTCAGTTAATATATATACATTATACTTGCAAACCTTAAGACATTGTAGCAACAATCCCATTCTACATACAATGTAATTAAGTTATTTGCTAATATCAGGCAATAGGTTTTACAAGTGCTAGAGAATTTAAGTCTAAACAACTCTGCAAAATCAATTGGGGAGATGTTTTATACAGAGAACAAAGTGGTTATTACAGTTTAAGGTCCAGCAGGACAACACAACATTCTTTTCAGTCTATAGCATTAGAATAACATAACATAACTGTAAATTCACTTGACTCTTATGCTTTATACTGGCCAAGGGCATTGAACTAAAACAAACTTTATCACATTTTTTTTTAATTTTCAATATAAATTTGCTTAAACCATTACATTTGAAATGTGCACAAAAGTGCAAAAAGAAAATCTCTCATATGTTATGCAAACAGTTACACAATTTAATGCACTTGTTTTAACCCCTGCATAGGCATTTCATTTTAACTTCTTATCCCTTTCAAGGGATAGAAAAGTCAAAATTGAAATGTGCATAGGTAATCCAATTATAAATAGAAGGATTTTTAAATATACTTCCACTAGCGAAAATGCTTCTAAAAAAAGGTATTACTGTTTTTCAGCGGCATACTGGTATATGCTGAATGGGTCTGTACATCAATATTCAAACTCAGAGAGCTGGTGGTAGAGTGTATTGTGTGAAGACTTAATTTGTGTCATATACACAACTGCTGACTCTATGATAAGGTGCAGTCTTTAAATACTGGTGCATGGGCCCTCACAATAAATGTGCGTATGCCACTAAAAAACACTAACAACTTATATTGTAAAAATGTTTCTATTTTAATTGAAATGCATTCATTTCAGTTTTAACATTTCTATCCCTTTAACTGTGAAACATGTTGTAGTGCCCCAACACGATTCCCTATTTAAACTTTATTTTCCCTCAAAACCAGAAGGGTTTTCACTTTTTAAAGAAAGAATTTGTATAAATATTTTTTTAATAACATAATTTACCTTTGAAAATTTTAATTAAGTGAAAAATTGTAAAAACAATAAAAATGTGAAAAGAAAGCATATTTGTACATTTAAAGGGACAGTCAACACCACAATTTTTGTTGTTTTAAAAGATAGATAATCCCTTTATTACCCATTCCCCAGTTTTGCATAACCAACACAGTTATATTAATATACTTTTAACCTCTATGATTATCTTGTATCTAAGCCTCTGCAAACAGCCCCTTATTTGAGTACTTTTGACAGACTTGCATTTTAGCCAATCAGTGCTTACTCCTTGGTAAATTCACATGCATGAACTCAATGTTATCTATATGAAACACATGAACTATGCCCTCTAGTGGTGCAAAACTGTCAAATGCAGAGGCGGCCTTCAAGGTCTAATAAATTAGCATATGAACCTCCTAGGTTTAGCTTTCAACTAAGAACACCAAGAAAACAAAGCATAATTGGTGCTAAAAGTAAATTGGAAAGTTGTTTAAAATTACATGCCCTATTTGAATCATGAAAGTTTTTTTTTGGACTTGACTGTCCCTTTAAACACCACAGAAAATCCCATCTATACATTTTTATCATCTGCTTTTAAATGAACAAAAGCAAAACATGGGCTATACAATTATCTACATAACGAGTTCTATAAGGATTTATCAATCTGTACATACCTATTCCATAATGATGGTAACTCCTCTTGTAAATCAATATTCATCTCTTCAAAAACTTTCTGAGATTTTACCAGCTCCTCCTCAGCCTTAAGGTAACACAGAACAATTATAAACCATGAAATATATTTGTTTATAAAAGCACTTTTGCAATACATAAAATGTTGCTATATCTATTACCAGCTAATTGTATCTTACCATATGTTGGAGAAAAGGCTACAGTTGTCCCAAACAGATTTTCCTTAATCCACAGTCTCACAGGACACATAAAATGCCTAAATACATGAGATTCTCTAGCTCATGTACATAGGGAGATTGTATTAAGATACTACTTCTATATTTTAAAATGTTGTGGTAATTATGTGTACAAGAGCAATTAATTTAAAGAGAACTGTATTTAATTAATCAGACATGATCTTTATTTACAATGCAATAGAACTGTAGAGCTTTCCACCATATGATGCTACAATTATGAAATAGAACCGCAAATGAAATGCCAAAGACAGCACTAGACATGAGGTTACACATGAATACCTTGTAGGAATGTCACAATTATTTAGCATACATTAACAGGTATGTGGTTATAAAGTGTTTGGCTGAAAAATTATAGGAGCAATATAAACCTCCTTTTTCAGCTATCCAAACAATGGTACAATAACATCTTATATATATATATATATATCTTACAACAATAAATTTGAAAACCTACACCTTGAAAAAAATATATATAATATATATATATAATATATATATATATATATATATATATAATATATATATATATATATATATATATATATATATATATACAGGGAGTGCAGAATTATTAGGCAAGTTGTATTTTTGAGGATTAATTTTATTATTGAACAACAACCATGTTCTCAATGAACCCAAAAAACTCATTAATATCAAAGCTGAATAGTTTTGGAAGTAGTTTTTAGTTTGTTTTTAGTTATAGCTATTTTAGGGGGATATCTGTGTGTGCAGGTGACTATTACTGTGCATAATTATTAGGCAACTTAACAAAAAACAAATATATACCCATTTCAATTATTTATTTTTACCAGTGAAACCAATATAACATCTCAACATTCACAAATATACATTTCTGACATTCAAAAACAAAACAAAAACAAATCAGTGACCAATATAGCCACCTTTCTTTGCAAGGACACTCAAAAGCCTGCCATCCATGGATTCTGTCAGTGTTTTGATCTGTTCACCATCAACATTGCGTGCAGCAGCAACCACAGCCTCCCAGACACTGTTCAGAGAGGTGTACTGTTTTCCCTCCTTGTAAATCTCACATTTGATGATGGACCACAGGTTCTCAATGGGGTTCAGATCAGGTGAACAAGGAGGCCATGTCATTAGATTTTCTTCTTTTATACCCTTTCTTGCCAGCCACGCTGTGGAGTACTTGGACGCGTGTGATGGAGCATTGTCCTGCATGAAAATCATGTTTTTCTTGAAGGATGCAGACTTCTTCCTGTACCACTGCTTGAAGAAGGTGTCTTCCAGAAACTGGCAGTAGGACTGGGAGTTGAGCTTGACTCCATCCTCAACCCGAAAAGGCCCCACAAGCTCATCTTTGATGATACCAGCCCAAACCAGTACTCCACCTCCTCCACCTTGCTGGCGTCTGAGTCGGACTGGAGCTCTCTGCCCTTTACCAATCCAGCCACAGGCCCATCCATCTGGCCCATCAAGACTCACTCTCATTTCATCAGTCCATAAAACCTTAGAAAAATCAGTCTTGAGATATTTCTTGGCCCAGTCTTGACGTATCAGCTTGTGTGTCTTGTTCAGTGGTGGTCGTCTTTCAGCCTTTCTTACCTTGGCCATGTCTCTGAGTATTGCACACCTTGTGCTTTTGGGCACTCCAGTGATGTTGCAGCTCTGAAATATGGACAAACTGGTGGCAAGTGGCATCTTGGCAGCTGCACACTTGACTTTTCTCAGTTCATGGGCAGTTATTTTGCGCCTCGGTTTTTCTACACGCTTCTTGCGACCCTGTTGACTATTTTGAATGAAACGCTTGATTGTTCGATGATCACGCTTCAGAAGCTTTGCAATTTTAAGAGTGCTGCATCCCTCTGCAAGATATCTCACTATTTTTGACTTTTCTGAGCCTGTCAAGTCCTTTTTTTGACCCATTTTGCCAAAGGAAAGGAAGTTGCCTAATAATTATGCACACCTGATATAGGGTGTTGATGTCATTAGACCACACCCCTTCTCATTACAGAGATGCACATCACCTAATATGCTTAATTGGTAGTAGGCTTTCGAGCCTATACAGCTTGGAGTAAGACAACATGCATAAAGAGGATGATGTGGTCAAAATACTCATTTGCCTAATAATTCTGCACTCCCTGTATATATATATATATATATATATATATATATATATATATATATATATATATATATATATATATATATAAGCAAGCAGGAAAATTGCACTCCCAATAACCAAAGTCCTTATGCCCTGGGTGCAGCAAACAAAATAGATAGAAATGCAGGACAAGCGCACTCCAAGGGACTTTTCAAAATCACTTTAATCAGTGTGATTAAAGTGATTTTGAAAAGTCCCTTGGAGTGTGCTTGTCCTGCATTTATATATATATATATATATATATATATATATATATATATATATATATATATATATATAAAACAATGAACCATGGATTGCACTCACTGGTCTTTTTGAAAAAACGTGCCTTTAATGTAACATTTCGGGGACCGTATCCCCTTCCTGAGTTCCATGGTTCATTGTTATTTGTTTGCACCCTGGCAGCTGGATTTAAAGTGAGAGTGCTCTTCACTTGCTATTATATATATATATACTTTTTTTTTTTCAATAACACTCAGCTTTTTCAAAAAGTGGCCTATAAATTAGTTTGAAAATAAAATTACATTAAGATGAAACAACAATAGGACACAAGATTAACGTATTTGAAAACGTCAAATAAAGTTATTAATCTTGGCAATTTGATCACCAGACTAGGAGCTTTACTTCCCAATTTATTTTGTAAACTGCAATTAAGTGACATTCCAAACAGTGTATCAAATTCACAAGCATGCAGTATTCAGTTTGGCATAAATGTGAAATAGTGCTGTGAGGAAAGTACATCTGTCTATTTTAGGTGAATAACAGTAATTTTTTTCTGTGATCTGTATATATATGAAATAGAAGATGATGTTAATTTGCTAGCAGGACCTCAGAATACCTCAACACCACCTTCCTAGCTACAAGAGAACTCAATAGCAATGTATTAATCTTGAGATTAAAAACAAACAAACAAAAAAACACATATTTGACACACAATACTAGTGAAAATAATTGACAAACAAATGCTCTTGGTTTTCCAGAAGGAAATGTGGCTTTAGATTCTGAACTGATATTATACAGGTTCAGATAGTCATACATTTTATAATGTAGGGAATTAAATTGTGAGCAAAATGAAAGCCTAAGTACTTGCTTCTAACATAATAACATTTATAATAGTTTTTTGATAAGAGCCCCTGACTAGACAGAGTAAGATTTCCAAAATGTAAAGTTTTAGGACTCAGATCTTTCCAGCTGCACCAACATTTAGCTGCCAAGACAGAGCACTGCAACAATTTAGGTTAGATTTGACATGCAAGCACATGCAAGGTTAGGCCTAGCCAGGGAATCACCTGGTTTCGAAGCAGATTAGTTTGTGCTACTAGATGTGCCTGGATTACCCCCTGGCACCACTGAGGGGCAGCCTTCTCAAGCAAGGATACTGGCTGCATGTGTAGGCAAATAGGTAAAGGAAAAAGAGAAGAAAAGAAACAAAGGAAAGCTTTTAATATTGACAAGTACAAGCTGAGAACAAACACCAAGGCAACGAGGTGCAATCTGTTATTTTATCCTTGAATCATGCAGGAGAGTAGCAATTATGTTTCCACACAGATTGAACCATTGGCGTAGACATAACCAGCAATCAACTGCAAAGAGCAACAAGAATAGTTAGTTTCAGCTCAGAAATTCAACATCAGGTCATTGCCCTGTTTGAGAAGACAATTCAAGTACGAACAGATATTGTTAATAACTGTCATGCATGTGATCAGAGAATTCTTTCACACAAGAAATAAGATTGGTTATCTAATGTTTAACTGACAAAATAAAAATTGTGTGCATACGTTTCATTTTTGCAAGTGAAACAATATTGCAATGTACATTCATTATTTATTTTGCGTCCTTTGGCTGTAACATACATTTAAAAATTGCACTTTTGCCCAGGGAGGCTTGGGTTAATACTTTTAGGCAATTTATGTGAGCTTTTGTTTACCTTTTCCTCACTCCCTAAGCTTCTGTAGTGTCATATGCTTTGAAAATGTGGATTATCAGTTTTGTATCAACAATCATGATAGGGAAATCATTCTTTGCAAAAGTAACTAAGTTGAATCAAGCTAAACCTCCTTAAAGGGATACTGAACCCAATTTTTTTCTTTTATGATTCAGATAGAACATTTTAAACAACTTTCTATTTTACTCCTATTTAAAATTTTCTTCGTTCTCTTGATATCTTTATTTTAGAAAACAGGAATGTAAGCTTACAAACTGGCCCATCTTCGGTTAAGCACCTGGGTAGTGTTTGCTTATTGGTGGCTAAATGTAGCCACCAATCAGCAAGCACTATCCAGGGTTCTAAACCAAAAATGGGCTGGCTCTTATGCTTACATTCCTGCTTTTTCAAATAAAGATACCAAGAGAACGAAGAAAAAAGTATAATAGGAGTAAATTAGAAAGTTGCTTAAAAGTGTATGCTCTATCTGAATCATGAAAGAAAAATAAAACCGGGTTTTGTGTTCCTTTAAGGGAATACAAGAGGTCAGACTACCCCAGTCTGCACATGTGCACATATAGTTTGTGCTATATCTGAATTTTAGCTTGTGATTGGTTAGGAGGGGCTCTTTTGTTCTGAGGGACAGGGAAATCAGCTAAAAGAATAAACATAAAACAATATGCTCATTTCACACTATAGCTGTAGCTAAATCTCTACTACTCACTCAATATAACATATTCCTATAGATGTTTATAAATATTGACAGTAGTCTTGGGTCAGTTTTCCTATATTTCTATTTGCACAGGTCAAATTTACTCTAGAGACTTTGTCTATGAAGTAGAGTTATTAAACCATCTCTGATATAGTCTGAGAAACAGAGATTCTGTTCTACGATCACACAGTAATATATGTACATGATAAAACGATCCAATACAATACAAAACTGGGAGGTCTTCTAAAATATGCTACACAGCTGCATTTATTCCTTTTGGGGGGAAAAACATAATTTCCTTCATTTCCCCACACCTCTTATTTATTGCTTAGGGTCAATGGGCAAAATGTATCTCTTGAAGAGCAGGGAACTCTGTACAACTAATAGAGTTAATCTTCCTTTGGAGCTCACTAAATTTACTTGCAAATTTTGAAATTAAACGCTTCTAGACTCCACTTTAGTAACACAACTGTACCTAAAAAACATACTCAACTTCACAATTAATTACCCATGTTGGTAATGAGCACAGCTAATTTTATCCTAATGGCTGATACATCAGAGTAAAAAAAAATATATATATATTAAACTTTGCTCAGTTGGGCTGAGTTAAAAAATATAGATAGAAACATTATGATGGAAGAATATTTATATTTGGTCAATAAAAACCTTGATAAAATGATTACCTGTTACATTTATAATATTACTGTGCTTAGATCATATGCCCTGGGATGAACACAAAGATCAAGTCAACTTCAGAAGTTAAACACAAGGCCGTACACGAACATACCTAGCAACATTTGCCCGTTTCATATGTAGACACGTATTGGGTATATGATATTATGGATCAAAGGGAGGGACATGGGTTTTGTTATAGAATGGATCTACTTTTTTTTCTCATTTAAGCAATATCTCCTTTTTACTAGGGGATTACTGCCAATATGCAGACTTTAATGGCCACTAAGGGCCAGATTACAAGTGGAGCACAAATTAACGCTCAAGCTTGAACATTAATTGCAATAGAAGTACGACTTTTTGCACTCATCGGGTTGCGCTCGTATTATGAGTTGAAAGCAAACCTTTTTTCGCTCTAGCCATAACCCAATGAGTGCAAAAATCCGAAGTTAGCATACCACGTGCATGTTTACATGTTCCGCCATAGAAGTCAATAGAGAAAAAAAGTGGGAAAAAACACCCCACTCCCACACAAACATGATTGCATATTCTCAGTTGCACTAACCCCAAATGAAAATATTAATATTTCACAGTCCAATGTTCTGCACATAATAGAACATGTTCTATTTATTCATAAATACATTTTTGTAGATATATCTGATGGTTTTTTGGTAAAAAAATAAATATATATATATATAAAAATATCTATTTACAAATACATCGAACGTATTCCCCTATGTGCAGAACATAGGAATGTGAAATATTTATAGTAAATAGTTATGCTTTAACATGTTTCCATATATATATATATATATATATATATATATATATATATATATATATATATATATATGTACATACATACATATATACATACATACATACATACATACATACATACATATATACATACACACACACATATAAATATATATATATATCCATATGTATATCTGTATATAATTGTACATGTGTATTTATATGTGTATATATGTACATATATATATACACACACATCATACATATTTAGACATGTATTTGTAGGTATGTCTATGTTAAAGCCCTTTGCCGGCTTTTTTTTCTTTTTTTCTAATGCCTGAGATCTCAAATCTTTGACCCTTTATAACTTTTTTGTGCAATATTTTTTTAATAATTGTTATTAGATGGTAATTAGATGGTGTTATTATACGTGTAACTATACTTTGTAATGTATTTTTTATGTGTTTTGTGCAACTTTTATGTTTCGCAAAACAGTTAACCACAGCTCTGAAGTCGCAGTAATTATTCTAGTGTAAGTCGTGATTGTTCGTAATCTAGCCCTAAGTGTTTAACCCCTTAACGACTGAGGACGTGCAGGGTACGTCCTGAGAAAAAAGGCAGTTAATGCCTGAGAACGTACCCTGCACGTCCTCAGTGTGGAAAGCAGCTGGAAGCGATACTGCTCGCTTCCAGCTGCTTTCCGGTTATTGCAGTGATGCCTCGATATCGAGGCATCCTGCAATAACATTTTTAAGCCATCCGGTGCAGAGAGAGCCACTCTGTGGCCCTCTCTGCACCGGAGATCGGTTGCTCCCTGTGTTGGTGGGTGGGAGCCGGACCGGGAGGCGGGTGGCGGCCATCGATGGCCCTGTGGAAGTGAAGGGGGGCGGGATCGTGGGCGGGGGTGGCTGGGGGCGCGCACGGGCGCGCGCGCGTGCACGGGAGGGTGGGGGCGGGCGCGTGCACGGGGAGGGAGCGGGTGGGAACCGCTACACTGCCCAAAATTATGTCAATAAAAAAGATAAAAAAATCGAAAATGAAAATAATCAGCAAGGTGGTGGGGGTTTGTCTGTGGGGGGTGGGGGGGGGGGGGGAAGCTACACTACAGAAAAAAAAAACAAAGAAAAAAAAAAACACTTTTTATTGTAAACTGGGTACTGGCAGACAGCTGCCAATACCCAAGATGGCCCCCAATAAGGCAGAGGGGAGGGTTAGAGAGCGGTTTTGGGGGGGGATCAGGGAGGTTGGGGGCTAAGGGGGGGATCCTACACAGTAGCATATGTAAATATGCTAAAAAAAAATTTCATTTTTTTTTTAAAACCCTTTTATTTTAGTACTGGCAGACTTTCTGCCAGTACTTAAGATGGCGGGGACAATTGTGGGGTGGGGGAGGGAAGGGAGCTGTTTGGGAGGGATCAGGGGGTGGGATGTGTCAGATGGGAGGCTGATCTCTACACTAAAGCTAAAATTAACCCTGCAAGCTCACTACAAACTCCCTAATTAACCCTTTCACTGCTAGCCATAATACACGTGTGAGGCGCAACAGGATTTAGTGGCCTTCTAATTACCAGAAAGCAACGCCAAAGTCATATATGTCTGCTATTTCTGAACAAAGGGGATCCCAGACAAGCATTTACAACCATTTGTGCCATAATTGCACAAGCTGTTTGTAAATGATTTCAGTGAGAAACCTAAAATTGTGAAAAATTTTACGTTTTTTTTAATTTGATCGCATTTGGCGGTGAAATGGTGGCATGAAATATACCAAAATGTGCCTAGATCAATACTTGGGGTTGTCTACTACACTACACTAAAGCTAAAATTAACCCTACAAGCTCCCTAAAAGCTCCCTAATTAACCCCTTAACTGCTGGGCATGATACACTTGTGGTGCGCAGTGGCATTTAGCGGCCTTCTAATTACCAAAAAGCAACGCCAAAGCCATATATGTGTGCTATTTCTGAACAAAGGGGATCCCAGAGAAGAATTTACAACCATTTATGCCATAATTGCACAAGTTGTTTGTAAATAATTTCAGTGAGAAACCTAAAGTTTGTGAAAAAATTTGTGAAAAAGTGAACAATTTTTTGTATTTGATCGCATTTGGCGGTGAAATGGTGGCATGAAATATACCAAAATTGGCCTAGATCAATACTTTGGGATGTCTACTAAAAAAAAATATATAAATGTCAAGGGATATTCAGGTATTCCTGAAAGATATCAGTGTTCTAATGTAACTAGCGCTAATTTTGGAAAAAAATGGTTTGGAAATAGCAAAGTGCTACTTGTATTTATGGCCCTATAACTTGCAAAAAAAGCAAAGAACATGTAAACATTGGTTATTTCTAAACTCAGGACAAAATTTAGAAACTATTTAGCATGGGTGTTTTTTGGTGGTTTTAGATATGTAACAGATTTTGGGGGTCAAAGTTAGAAAAAGTGTGTTTTTTTCCATTTTTCCTCATATTTTATCATTTTTTTTATAGTAAATTATAAGATATGATGAAAATAATGATATCTTTAGAAAGTCCATTTAATGGCGAGAAAAACGGTATATAATATGTGTGGGTACAGTAAATGAGTAAGAAGAAAATTACAGCTAAACACAAACACCGCAAAAATGTAAAAATAGCCTTGGTCCCAAACGGACAGAAAATGGAAAAGTGCTCTGGTCACTAAGGGGTTAATGCATGTAGAAGCAGCACTATTTAATAGAGAAAACATTATTACAGATATGCATTTTTCTTTAGGTATGGCATCCAAAGGCATCCCATATGCACAGAACACAAGGAAGCAGGTAGCCAGTGATTTCAAAGCTTTTAATGCTTAGGGTCATAATAAGGAAAAAATTGCAAGCATGTAATTTTAACACCAGAGACACTTAAACTCTGTGTTTAACCCCTGAAAAGGGCTTAAATCCATAGTTAAAAAAACTGCTAGGTAGCCACAGAACACCAGTCACCCAATCAGCTGCAGTAGACTCACAGCTGCGTCGTGTGACACTGACTACCACTACTGATTGGGTCAACGGCAGTCTCCACTCGAGCAGCTCTTAAAGCAGTTTGGTTAAAAAAAAAATGGGACAGTCCCACTGTATTCTGGACAACTGGGAGTAAGTGCTAAAAAAACATATTGGTAATGCACGGTTCCAGATACATTCTTTTTATAATAAAACACAATGAACTATTAAATGAATTTCTATATCAATACCAATAATAATATTATGAATATTGCAGAAAATATCTGCTTTGACACCTACTAATTTTTTCTTAAATGTTTAAATAATCAACTATTAAAAGATAGGTAAATTCATCCACAGACATGCTCACCTTAGCAATTTTGGTTTCATCCTTTTTCTTCGCATTTTGCAGGGATTCAAAATGATGCCTTGCACTGTCATAATCTACAAGCTTGCGTCCTCGCTTAGCAATGCGAGACTGAAAAAGAAAGATGTAAATGAGCAAGAAATGAAGATACACTGAATTACGTGATCGTCTCAGTAGAATTTGTAGTTTGGCACAACATACACATTTCCAGACTCCTCTTCCATTCACTCCCCTCACATTAAACAATCAAGACTCCCCAATGGGAATTGAAAATCCTGCACTTGGTCATTAAAACTCACTAGCATGATTTCTTTATACCTCTCAATACACTTTATACATCATTTACTCTGTATTATCTTCTTAGCATTTTCTTGGCCTTCCTTCCTGTACTAAAGTTTGGAGTATAGAGTTACTGTACCCCATATTTCATGAACATCTGTAATTTATTTTTTCACAGCACAGCCTCACCTCTCACAAATGGAAACCTGTATCTTATTCATAAGAAGAAGTGTTCTTTGTACCTTGATATCTGGGAACTGTCCAAGATAAGTGTCCATTGTGAGAAGAGCCTGGTCAACCAGCTTCTGGTGGTAGTCTGTCCATAGCAAGTCATTGTTCTGTTGGAAAATATGATAAGTATTTTACCTATGCTAGATATTTTTTTAAATATAAGCATCAACAGCAAATAACATCAGCATCAAATAATACATAGTAGAAAATGTTCTTTGTATTTTATATATACAATATATATTACTATATCGGGTTTAGCGCTGTAGGTCTAACGCTGCGTTGGGTTAGCTCACCAGCGATAAGTGTTACTTGGGGTTTTTTTTTATAAGGTAGTCCTGAAGTTAGTGTGCATCCGGTTTCGCTCGAGCGCAAACATTTTACTTCCAACTTGTAATACGTGCAATAAACCACATGTGTTAAAAGTTCACTTTCAGCAGTGTTTGTACTCAAGCAAAAGCAATAAATTGCACGCCCACTTGTAATTTGGCCCTATAGCTTTAAACTTTAAAAATACAGAAGACAGGAGCCTTTGGGGTCAATTTATTAAATGGCGAGCGAACATGATTTCCTATAGCGAATCATGTACGCTCTAAAATCGCTAAATTCCCACAGCATAGGCTGTCTGCATTTATCATTGCACAATCATTTCTAGTGAAATGCTTGTGCAATGCCGCCCCCTGCTCACCGGCAGCCAATCGGCTGCTAGCAGTAGGTATCAATCATCCTGATTGGATGGCAGTGGAGAAGTTAAAGAGCAGCGGTCTTACGACCGCTGCTTCTTAACTTACATTTCTGACAAGCCAGAAACGATGAGCATAGAAATCAGCATCCACTGCTTGTTAAATCTGAGTCTTATAATAATGTGCTAGCCAATAGGTTATGAGAAACAAATTGTTTTGGCTTCATTATCAATAACCTTCTTACCATCCAATTGAAGAGCATTGTTTTGAAATAAATAGTTGCATATGCATTGGGGTAAATACATGAAAACCTTTATTATAACAGATTTGACAGGTGTTTTGCAAACCAGAAAACGAAGGAAAAATTAGCAGGAAAATAGGAAAGGAGATCATCATGCAAAGATTGATTCATTATTGTTGGTGACAGCCTTTAAGGATTTAATTACAGCCCGTTGGTCACCAAAAAAATTCAATAGAATATAGTGTAATGAACCATTTCCTGTCATTTTGTGCTCATGTTTAATTTATTTTTTTATTACATCCAAATATTTAGATTGTGATAATCAAATTTTATTTTGGAAAATATCTTAAACTAGTGATTTGTTAATTATTAACATTTTAATTGAAAACAGGATATTCATTTTTTTTAAAGGCTTCCAATCTCAAATATGATCAGTTAACATTTTAAAAAACAAAATTAAACAGCAGGAGAGGGGTGGAGGGGGCAAAATTAAGTAGGAAGCAATGCATCCCACGGGCTGGAAAATCTCATATTCCATTCCATTTGCCCTCTCATCTTCTGAATTTCTCAGCACTTTCCCTTGGTTTGCTTTAATTTGCTATATTGCTTTTTTCTAATTTATTTTTTTTCTTTTAATTGCCATTGCCAAAAGTAACATTTATCCATATATCCTATTCCTGCTTCAATTTCTAGGTCTGCCATCTTTTGTTGCTGCCAGCCGAACCCCATATGTTGTAGTTATGCTGCCAACCTATTGGGATCTGAGTTTTATGCCAATGTTATCAGGAGCAACTGCAATGTGTACAAAGCTGTGGGTGAGGAACACAAGCTAAGAGTCAGATTAGAAATTAGTACAGAAGCCAGTCACAGATACTATAACATTATCCTGACTCATTTGTAATTTATTGTATTAGTCAATTCACACCGTGAGCCAGTAAAATTCTCCAGTATACATGCCTGGTTTCTGCACTAATTTCTAATTTGACATTTAGCTTGTGTCTGAATGTGATCTTATATGTATAATGTTGTGTTAGGGGCGAGATTAACCCTGTAAATATGATAACCATGGGATAAATGAAAAGGAGAAGGGATATGGTTTTCTCAATCATTCCCTGGTAACTCTTGGTGTGTATTATAAGCAGATGCATCATATATGTCGAAAACTAGGGTATTTGCTCAAAAAATAGTATTCAGAGGCTTCCGGTGGGCGGGCGCCGCGGTCGGCAGCAGGTGAATTGAGCTCCGCTCGGAATCCACATGAAAACTTTTAAAAAGTGACCTGGAACACTTGTTTTCACCCTGAAACTACTTCTTGCCTGCCCTGCTGCTGACCGGGTGCCCACTGAAAAATCCTTGGCAGATACAGCTGCCCGGAGCGGAGGGATCGCTAGGTCTGGGACCCCCTCTGTCTTTTTCAGGAGAGCTAACATCGCTCCACCACTGTGACCTGCCGCTTGGGCTGCTAAACACCGGGACACGGACCACAGCTAAGGGGTAATACCTGACCCCCGGAGTACCACTAGAACCCGGCCTACAATCATCTGGGCTGACACCCTCCCCGGACCGGGTGAGACCATCTCCTCTCTGCCGAGCAGCCATCTTGGCCCCACGTGGCATACCCCCA
Organism: Bombina bombina; assembly: GCF_027579735.1. NCBI lineage: Eukaryota > Metazoa > Chordata > Amphibia > Anura > Bombinatoridae > Bombina > Bombina bombina. The sequence continues at coordinate 325,385,379 of NC_069499.1, forward strand.
CCCTGAATTGGGGAGAAACCGCTCACTTTGCAGCAACCAGGGATCGCGGCAGTTGCCGACACTAACACCGGGCTACCTCACATCACCCCCCAGACTGCTCAATAGGGTCTGGTGAAAGGGACTCACACCGCAGATCGCCTCCGCCACGGAACTTCTCTTTTGGCGCGAAACGGCGCGACTCCTTCTCGAGGGGCCCCATCTTGCAGCAGACGCCAAACAGGAGCCACAGGACCCACCGGGGGTAAGCCTATTTACTTTGCCCTATCTGAAGGCCCCCTACTCAGTGCTGGACACACCCGCTCCACCCAGGGCCCATCCACAAATGACCAGCTCTCCCTTTTCTTCCCTCTGGGGACACTAATCACTGGGAGGCCTCGGGTTTACATTAGCAGGGTTAGCAGCCCACGCTCCTCCGGGACACTGCAAATACCGCTAGACCTGATCCTAACTCCTACAGAGCCTCTTATTAAACTAAACTAATAGAGCCTACCTAACATGCTAGGCCTCCTTTAAACTGCATAGCCTCCTGTCACCCTTCAGCAGCTTTGAGGCAGAACTGATCCGGCGATCCCAGATTCTTGGCTGTGGAGCTTACTGCCATTTGTTTTATTGAACTGCACACACAGGGATTCCTGGTCTCCTATTCCTAGGATACTGAATGTGTGGCCACCTTGCTGCAACACCACCACATTTGTTTCTCTGTGGAGCCTGCTGTACAGAACCTGAAATCTTGCACTGCTACTAATTTCTGTTCATAATCCTTTTTTTTCTCCCTAGCAACCAGAGTATACTGTTGTGCTTATTCAGACCTTGTGTATATTTGTCTGCATACACTGTGTGGGTTTTTGAAACTCAAATTTTAACCATACAGTCACCTGTTTTATTGAGCTGCACATACAAGGACTCTTGGTCTCCTATCCTTAGGATACTGAATGTGTGGACACCTTGCTGCAGGCCACCACATTTGTTTCTCTGTGGAGCTTGCTGTATAGAACCTGAAATTTTGTACTGCTAATAATTTCTGTTCATAACCCTTTTCTCTCCCCAGCAACCAAAGTATTCTGTTATGTTTATTCTGACCTTGTGAATGTTTGTCTGTATACACTGTGTGGGTTTTTGAAACTTAAATCTTAGATTTTGACATTGTTCACACTGGCACTTAACCATACATACTATATTTCATTCAGTCCAGACATGCTCAGGGGTGCTGTTTCTTGCGAGATTTGACTGCCTGATTGTGATTTAGTGCCCCTGCTGGCGAGGTTCACAACTGAATCTTATCCAAGTTTAACACTGCTCCCAGATATTGCCCTTCTATCACTACCCATCTATCTCATATCTTTCATTGGTTTATGGAGAAATACCTAACTAACACACCAATGGCGAGTCGCAATAAAGCTAATGACCGCCGTCACAGGGCTACAAATGACCCTACTACACAAGGCCACAGTTCTGATTTTCCACTAGAAGGCGAATTATTAGATACACACCCCATTGTCAAACAAATTACCATGCTTTTCATGCCTAAAATTGACAACCTTCAAAGGGGAGTAGACACCCTAGCGGGTGAGGTTAAACAGTTTTCCACCAGGATGGGGGAGGCAGAGGGTAGAATTTCAGACCTGGAGGACTCTAATGTCACCACCACTCATAAGATAGAGCAGCTAGAGAGACAAACCGCAACCCTCCAATCAAAAATAGATGATCTAGAAAATAGATCGAGGCGCAATAACATGCGTCTCCTTGGCCTCCCCGAATCCATCAAACAAACCGATCTAATTCATTTCGTAGAAAACACTCTGCCGTCTCTGTTAAAACTTTCTCCTAAAGACTTAATTGGAGGAGTGGAGAGGGCACACAGAGTGGGCCTGGAAAGGGGGGGTCAGGACCCGGCACAACCCCGTCCCATAATGATAAAGTTCTTACATTTTCAGACCAAAACAGCCATCCTGAGAGCTTACAGGAAATTGCATGAGCTGGTGTTTGAGAATGCGAGATTGCTGTTGTTTCAGGATTACTCTGCGGATCTCATGAGACGCCGCAGAGAATTCGCGCCTCTCTGCTCTCGACTGCATAGGGAGGGCAGACAAGCGTATCTTTTATACCCTGCCAGACTCAAACTGGTCACCCCCAGGGGCCTTAGATTCTTTGATTCCCCAACAGCCGCCCAGGAGTTCCTTGATAACTATGAACCCCCTGTACGCAGCCCCACGCGTAGCCCAGTGAGACAGATGAGAGAAGGTGAGGGCTGAATGGCTCTGATAGATTCATATTTACTGTATTTAAACCCTTATACCTAATTACTACATCTACAATTTAACACTATGGCTGGAATGGTATTGACACTGATCCAGTTGACCGTATTACTACTGAGCCTCTCCCTGGGGAAAAATCTTGAGCGGGCTGGGGTCCCTGGTCCTAGTCCCCCTAGTGAGATGCGGGAGGGTGAGACGCAATGTAGGCCCCAGTTGAAGAATAGAGAGGGTCGACTAGGGTGCTTCCCCCTCACACAGTTCTGCATGAAATGTTTTGAACTTTTTGTTATACTTACCTCTTGGAAATCACCTCCATTCAGATTCCAGTATAAAGAACACTGTTTTTGTCTCAATATATTACCTACTTTCAATTATGTTAAAACTAAATCTCTGCCATGGAATCCAAGGGTAAAACTGTTCTATGAGGACCACTTTGAGTCCCTTGTTAGAGTTGCCGTGTTTGTACTTCTGTTATTTATGCATAAATCTAAAGGTAAATGTCCTTGTTGCAACACGCCACCTTTTAGTGGTTATGTTTTGAGTTGTGGGTTAGAATGGTTTTCAATGACAAACATATACTCTTTTTTACAGTGTAGCAGTCATGGTACACTAAGGGAGAAATTCCACTTGGCGAGGTCTGGCGAGGGATTGGTGTGCTGTGAGGCTGAACCGGGAGTCTTGCCACGCACCATGGGAGGTCACCAAAGTATGAGGTGTGAACTTCCTCTCCCCCTTTTTTTTTTTTTTTTTTTTTCCCTCCTCTCCTCTCCCCTCTCTTCCGTTCCCCCCCTTCCCTCCTTCATGATTATGCTCTTACCCTTTCTCTGATGTCTCTCTTTTGCACTTACTATGCTGTATGCACTGTACACCTCCTTGCCATCCATGTAGTCTCCACCTCAGGATCATTGATAGTAGTAAACATTTAATCTGTACTCTTGGAACGTAGGGGGAATTCATTCCCCCATCAAGAGAAAATCGATCCTAACACACCTCAGGAAAAAAAGAGCGGAGATTGTGTTTCTACAAGAGACACACCTCTCGGACTTGGAACACAGTAAACTACAGACTGACTGGGTGGGTAGAGTAGAGTATGCCTCATGCAAGTCAGCTAGCAGAGGAGTGGCCATACTCTTTGGTAAACAATTGAACTATGAAGTCCTGGAAACACTTAAAGACCCTGAAGGTAGATTCATTGTCGCAAAGATTCGCACCTCAGACAACATCTACACACTATGTAACATCTATGCCCCTAATCAAAAAGATAGGAAATTCTGGGACTCCATACTGACGACACTCATTCCCTTTCTAGGGACTCATATCATTCTAGGAGGGGATTTCAATTTGGCCCCAAACCCTCACTGTGATAGGCTTAAAGATCCCAACAGATGCACAGAGAGAAGCCTGCCTAGGGTATCAGATAAATTTGAGAGAGATGTGTTTGGGGGCTTATCCACCTCCCTTGATATCTCAGACATTTGGCGACAGCTTAATCCGGATGGTAGGGACTACACTTGCGTATCCCGGGCCACACCCTCTATGTCACGCATTGATCTCTTCATGATCTCAAACTCTCTAATCACCCGAGTCATCGATACTAAAATAGGCGAGATTATTGTCTCTGACCACGCCCCCATAGCTCTTTTTCTGGATATAACTCCCAGGGTTGGCAACAGACGCACTCTACGCTTCCCGAGATATCTTGTAACATCCCAGGAATTCCAAGCCTACCTAACGCATTGTTGGGATGATTACAAGGCAAATAATATCCAACACATACATACTCCAGAACTTTTCTGGACTACGGCCAAAGCGGTGCTCTCGGGTGATATTATCGCTTACCTAGCCCGGAGAAAGAAACAATGTCTAGAAAAGGTTGTTAACTTGAGGAACAACCTTGCAGAGGCCTACCGCGAATATTGTTCTACCCCCTCCAACGATTCCTACCATAAATATGTTGGTACCAAAACAGAATACGATGCGCTTCTGGCGCACCAGGCCTCGCAAGCGCTCCTCCGGACTCGCGGTAAATACTATCGCTATGGGGATAAATCCGGGAAGCTTTTGGCTACCCTAGTGAAGCTCAATAACTCCTCCAGACACATTGCTGCTTTAAGAGCGGGTGGCAGAGTGCTCAAAGACTCCAATCAAATAGCGGAGGCTTTTGCCTCCTATTACTCTACCCTTTACGCAAGTGAGCTCCCCTCGGGAAACGAAGTGAGAGACAGATTCTGGGAATCTGTTGAACTCCCAAAAATCTCAGAGGAGCAATTAAATAAACTGAATGCTCCGATAGCGAGGGATGAGGTTGAGAGAACCATCATGGCCATGTCTCTGGGCAAGGCGCCAGGTCCGGATGGATTGCCTATCGAATTTTATCGATTACTTAAGTCACAGGTCACTCCCTCTCTTGTGGATCTATTCTCTATCTACCTTAGAGAGGAGTCGGCACCCTCCCCAGAATTTGTATCGGCCTCCATCACTTTGATTCATAAAGAAGGGAAGGACTGCCTGTTACCCGAATCTTATAGACCGATATCCCTGCTAAACGCGGACTATAAGATCCTTACTAAATTGTTCGCCGAGAGACTTAAGTTCATACTACCCACTATCATCCATGAAGATCAGACTGGCTTCATGCATGCGCGCTCTTCAGTAGTTAACGTACGCAGGGTCCTACAGATAGCTCAACTCTTCTGGTCTGGCTCGAGGAAACAGGCGGAGACAGTTGACTCGGAGGCCTTCCTGCTGTCGCTTGACGCAGAGAAGGCCTTTGATCGGGTGGAATGGGACCACCTTCTTCACACTATGTCCCAAGCCAACTTCTCTGGTCCCTTTCTCACTCTCATCAAAAATCTCTACCACTCGCCCACGGCTAATGTGATTGTTAACAATGTCTTCTCGCCTGATTTCCAACTGCACAGGGGCACAAGACAGGGGTGCCCCCTGTCGCCCCTACTCTTTAATATAGCGTTAGAACCCCTGGCCGTTAAACTGCGGCAGACCTTCCCGGGTGTGGATATAGCAGGATCTCCACAGCATTTGGCACTATATGCCGATGATATGCTCCTCTTTGTGCAGGACCCTCAGAGACACCTGCCTAATATCATGAATGATCTTAAGAATTTTGGCCTATTCTCGGGTTATAGAATAAATGTACAAAAGTCGGAGATCCTTTGGCTAAATAGGAAATCCACCTCTGGGGTGAACTACCCCTTTACAATAGCCAAACATAATATTACCTACCTCGGTATTAAGATTTCAGCCAACCCCAATAGGCTATATGCTGACAACCTAACCCCCATATGTGCTAAACTACAAGCCCAAATGAACAGTTGGAGATCCCTACCATTGTCGTTGACGGGAAGAATTGCCCTGCTTAAAATGGTGGTGCTCCCCCGGGTTTTATACCCACTTCTAATGCTTCCCCTACTCTTGAGCAAAGCTGATCTCAAGCTTCTAAACTCTGCAACACGAGAGTTCATCTGGCAAGGGAAAAAATCACGGATCTCGAGGGAAAAACTTAATATGACATTCCTTAATGGAGGCTTAGCACTCCCTGATTTCCGGCTCTACAACTGGGCCGCTCTGATTCGTCTGGTAGTGGATTGGCAGGTAGGCACCCATCACTTCTGTCGTCCAGATCTGGAGCAGGCAGTGCTGGGGGATATTTCCCTGGCCTACCTTCCGCATCTTGCAAACATGAAGGCCTTGAAGAACCTGGGTCTCAACGCTCTATTCAGCGACCCCCTGAAGGCCTGGCTTCTTGCCCACAAATATCTAGGCAAAACCTGCCACGCTTCGCCTTATCTTCCTATCAGGAGTAACCCAGATTTTCCGACAGGATCTGATACCCTGCCTTTCAGGATTTGGGAGGCGAAGGGGATAAAATCTCTCAAGCCTCTCTTTGATCCGCTAACAAAAACTTTCACGACATTTGGGGCCCTACAGAGGGACTATGGCTTGCCAAGAACTCACTTTTATGCATTCCTCCAGATACGTCACTATGCTGGAACACTGGTCAGAGACACAACAGATTTTTGGGAGGGATCCCCTTTCCGCCTCACTCAATCACTATATGCCATGGGCAGGTTTTCTCTCTCAGAAATATATCAAATCCTATTGCAACACCACCTCCCAAAGTTACAACCATCTATACAGACAGGCTGGATTAGAGAGGGACTGGGAGAGACTACATGGGTGGAAATTAAGAATAGTATGGAAAAAACCAGGAAAGCAACCCTATCAGCCACGCTTAGAGAATCCCAAGTACGCTTCTTACATAGGGCATACTTCACACCCAGAGTTATGGCCAAGTGGATTCCCACCCACACAAATAAATGCTCTAAATGCTCACTAGATAACCCTAATCTACTCCACTATGTATGGGATTGCCCTCCGATCAGGCAATATTGGGGTAAAATCCAATTTTGGCTGAAACAAAAACTCCAGATACAGCTTGAGATACGCCCCGAAACTATCATATTCCTATGCTGGGATGACCGACACAAACAACATGACTCAGTACTGAGCTTAATCATGCTCGTGGCTAGGAAACACATATTGAAACACTGGATTAACAACATTGGCCCCTCATTTAAAGGCTTTAAGAACCTTTTACAATCCCAATTATTCATTGAGCAAATGGACGTCAGGATAGATGTACAGAACAGATTGGGCCTATTCTTACGTAAGTGGCGCAGATTAATCCTCACCTTTGAACTGGAAATACAGAGGCTCATTCTCAAGCCATTTAAAGACTCTGTGATTTTTATGGAAAGTACTTTAAGAGGTGACTGGGCTCACCTGCTTCAGGGGCATGGTTAGTGGCTTAGCTTTAGGCCCTGCATTGCGCTCCACACACACCCGCATCTCATCCTCCAAAGCACCGCGCTTACCCCTTTACACCACCTGCCTCCTCTTTCCCCCTTCCCCCCACCCCCCCCCTCTTTTTTTTTTTTTTTTTTTCTCCCTCTGCCAGGCCTCGACCTCGACCGGCCCCACAGTAGGGCCTTAAGTGGTTTAGTAGTAGTTTAGTTTATTTTTTCTTTTTTTAGCTATTAAGTTAGTGTATTTAGGAACGTTTTGGTTTATAAAAAAAATACTTTAAAATGCCTGGGGATGGCAGACACGTACAGAGGTAACTTTTATACTCACTCGTAGATCAATGGCTGACGGAAATGTCAATATGTATCAGAGAATAGCACTCCTCATGATTATGTTTACTCCTGCTATTGTTATATACTGTAATCTTACCTACTAATTGTAAACTGTACATTGAATCTATGTGTCCTCTGTGCGTTCTGTTTTTGCTCTCCCTAATAAAAAAATGATATTTAAAAAAAAAAAAAAAAAAATAGTATTCAAAACCTAGTTATGAATGACAGATAACATGGAACATTGTTTGGATGTGTCTATATTGTACTCCATTTGCATAACATCTCATATAGTAAGTCACAGACATATTAATGCAAGTTGATGACTAGTTTTGCACTAGCTCAGATGGCTTTTTAAGTGTAATTTATTGCATAATAAAAGCTGATAAATTAATTAAAAGTCTATGTTGTTTTAAGGCATTCGGTCTTCTATACACAAACATATATTTGTCATTTTCATTCCATTTATTTTGCCAAAACCCAACAATGAGTTAGATTACGAGTGGCGCACTATCATTTGTGCGTGAGTGATACAGGTTTTCACAGCCGTTAAATTCCGCTTGTATTATAAATTGAAAGTAAAGGTGAACGCATGAGCGCAATTACGATTTACGCTAGAATGATTACTGCAACTTCAGAGCTCTGGTAAATGGTTATGCTTGAACAAACATGTCTAAATATAGGGATGAAGCACTCTTAAAATTGCAAAGCTTCTGAAGCGTGATCATCGAACAATCAAGCGTTTCATTCAAAATAGTCAACAGGGTCGCAAGAAGCGTGTGGAAAAACCAAGGCGCAAAATAACTGCCCATGAACTGAGAAAAGTCAAGCGTGCAGCTGCCAAGATGCCACTTGCCACCAGTTTGGCCATATTTCAGAGTTGCAACATCACTGGAGTGCCCAAAAGCACAAGGTGTGCAATACTCAGAGACATGGCCAAGGTAAGAAAGGCTGAAAGACGACCACCACTGAACAAGACACACAAGCTGAAACGTCAAGACTGGGCCAAGAAATATCTCAAGACTGATTTTTCTAAGGTTTTATGGACTGATGAAATGAGAGTGAGTCTTGATGGGCCAGATGGATGGGACCGTGGCTGGATTGGTAAAGGGCAGAGAGCTCCAGTCCAACTCAGACGCCAGCAAGGTGGAGGTGGAGTACTGGTTTGGGCTGGTATCATCAAAGATGAGCTTGTGGGGCCTTTTTGGGTTGAGGATGGAGTCAAGCTCAAGTCCCAGTCCTACTGCCAGTTTCTGGAAGACACCTTCTTCAAGCAGTGGTACAGGAAGAAGTCTGCATCCTTCAAGAAAAACATGATTTTCATGCAGGACAATGCTCCATCACAAGCGTCCAAGTACTCCACAGCGTGGCTGGCAAGAAAGGGTATAAAAGAAGAAAATCTAATGACATGGCCTCCTTGTTCACCTGATCTGAACCCCATTGAGAACCTGTGGTCCATCATCAAATGTGAGATTTACAAGGAGGGAAAACAGTACACCTCTCTGAACAGTGTCTGGGAGGCTGTGGTTGCTGCTGCACGCAATGTTAATGGTGAACAGATCAAAACACTGACAGAATCCATGGATGGCAGGCTTTTGAGTGTCCTTGCAAAGAAAGGTGGCTATATTGGTCACTGATTTGTTTTTGTTTTGTTTTTGAATGTCAGAAATGTATATTTGTGAATGTTGAGATGTTATATTGGTTTCACTGGTAAAAATAAATAATTGAAATAGGTATATATTTGTTTTTTGTTAAGTTGCCTAATAATTATGCACAGTAATAGTCACCTGCACACACATATATCCCCCTAAAAAAGCTATAACTAAAAACAAACTAAAAACTACTTCCAAAACTATTCAGCTTTGATATTAATGAGTTTTTTGGGTTCATTGAGAACATGGTTGTTGTTCAATAATAAAATGAATCCTCAAAAATACAACTTGCCTAATAATTCTGCACTCCCTGTATATATATATATATATATACACACACACACATACACTATATATATATGTGTATATCTCTATACCTATATATAATCATGTATACATATAAAGGTATAAATATATATTTGTGCAAAAATCCATCAGATATATATTTTAATATATCTATAAGAATAAATAGAACAGATTCTGCTATGTGCAGAACATTAAATTCTGCAATATTATCTTATGTTGCGCTTTTAAATAACCAGTTTTTTTCAACTTTTTTGGCTCCATTAAAATCAATGGGGGAATTAAATTTTGCGTTTTCAATTTCTCAAAGTCTATTTGTTACCACGACTTTGTGAACGCAAGAGCACAAACCTTTTACTTTCAACTTGTAATACGAGTGTAAATCTCCTAGCACAAAAAAATTACTTTTCGTGGTTTTAATGCTTGAACAAGCGCAAACTACTGCTCCACTTGTAATCTGGCCCAATGTTAGCGATTTATACAGCAAAAGTAACAATTACATTTGTGTATATCTTCAGAAGAAACATAAAGTTACCCTTATCATAAACCACTCACCTCGGCTATCTTGTTTGTCTCATCTCTCCCAGGCCATTCCGGTTCATACACCTCTTGCAAACATTCACCAAGCTTCTTTGAGGCTTCATGCATAGCTGAAATGGACAGAGAATTGGTCTAGTAAGATACCTTTTTTATCTTTATATTTTTATTTAAAGCCTAAAAATAGAAGATAAAAACAGACCTGCTATATTTCAATGTACCATGAAAAAAAGTAACCTTTGTCAAGAATAAATATTAAAAAAATTACATGCTCTAATTAGTTAACTTTAAGGGTTAAACTCGCAGTAGAAGTGCCGCTCAGGATTCGCGGAACCTACTGCTGTGCCAATCAGCATCACTAGTCACAGGACTCAGGTGTGCAACTCAGATGAAATAGTATTTTTTTTACTATTATGGCCCTAATATTAAATATTTTATTTTTCAAAAAATAAGGGTGTGTTTAGGGTAATATATCAGGAACGGGATTGCCCAGGTCACCAAAAGAGATCCAACTCACTATAATATTCTACAATAGGTTTCTCCACTTGCTACTAATTATACAATCCTTCTAAGATACAAAGATACTTGATGGCTCTTTCTGTAACATTTTCATCTGCATTACCTTTGACTGAATAATACATATTAACCATTTCTCTATGCAGTGACTTTATAGTGTAGCCTCATATGAAAGTATTGAGAACAAGCATTTGTATTTGTTTTTATTTTTAGTCAGGTACAATTTTAAGCAGAATTTTAACAGCCACAATGCAATGCTTTATACATCACAAGGTATCTCATGTAACTTAGTACATATAAGCCTTGTTTATTTAATTAAACTGCTCTCTAAAATGTATTAAGTATTTATTAGGAACATAATGTACTTACCTTTTACTGAAGCCAGATATGTCCTCAGATCCTTCTGAAGTTTGCTCCCTTCCGTCTGTAATTATAGTAGAGGAGTATGACATTAAGATCATCCAGATACTTTAGATACATTGCAAATATGGCACAATTGAGATACTCCTGCCATTCCAGAACATATATTTTTACTATTCACTGTCATTAATATTCAACTGTATTCTTCCCAAGAACATTACAACATGGTTTGTAGTTAAAAAGCTAAAACTGTTAACATCACATCAATGTAAAAAAGGTTGGAGGGGAAAGCATAGAATACATCACTTTTTAGTCACCTGTATGATACAAAATGTAGATAACTGAAAAGTTATGTTAGCTGTAGGGGTCGATTTATTAAGCAGCGGACGGTGCATCGAAGCCCCATTGTTTCAGGTCCGCCTGAAATGGAAATTAGGAAGTAGCGGTTGTAAGACTGCTTCTCCTTAACTTCTCTGCAACCTTTTATGTGGCGGACTGAAATCATTCCGATCCGATACAATCGGGATGATTGACGGACCTTGCTAGCGGCTGATTAGCCGCCAGTGAGCAGGGGGCTTGTGCAATATTAAATACGCTGTTGGCATTTAAGGATGTTGAGTGAACATGATTCGCTACAGCAGATAATCACGGCTCAACAATTAATAAATCAACCCCAAAGACTGAGTTACAAAATGTATTTTTGTTGTTTTGTTTTTTCAATTCTGTGAGTCCACTAAATGCCAAGAAAAGCCCCATCCTTTTCTGCTCTGTCTGAACTTAATTTATATTAATTCCAGCTAGATGTGTTTTTTTATTTGTAACATCCGTTTTCTTAATAATTTTTTAATAATTAAAATATTTCAAAAATATTAACTATGATTTTCGTTTCAGTTTTAGTGTGGGACAAATAACTGCAACTTTTCCAAGGGTGGGATATAGAATGTATTTCTGTGAGTTCTCAACTCATGGCATGAAATGGATGAAACCACAGACACAAGCTTACTATAGCACCTAGCTGAACTCTCCATAACCTCTTTTTAATGTATACTAACCATTCCAAAGACTGGCCAGCAGCTAAAGGAGGACAGGTTTAGGGCTGTGTGTTTAATAGCAGCATGCTTGTTTCTCTAGTTTATTGGGGTTCCACCTTACAGCACTAGGTTACGGAGCAAGAATCCTTGTTTTATAATGCAAAATGTAGTGTGATTGTATACAATAAAACCAATAGGTGGAGGATGAAATTGAAGTGCCTGATCACTACAGCACTAATGAGGAAAATACACAGCACCCTGCAACATGGTTTATTTCACATTCACTAAATTTGATCATATGATTTCTAACATCCATCAAGAAACTCCCTACCTGTAGGTCTTAGATGTTGGCCACATTTTTCTGTATAGTAAAAGGGGGAATTGAAAAACCATAGAAACCATTTCACAAGAATTAAAATAATCTGCTCACACAGTAAACTAAAGGAGATTTGTTTTATTTATTTATTTTCCTTGACAGAGAGGACAGACTTATTTTTAACAAGTAATTGTATTATGGCTGCTGTGCCGATGAAGACTGACACCAACCAAAGTGGGGCCCTGCAGTTGGTATTTTTCATTATTGACCCATATTTATACCCAAAGTTATGGAGGGCAGTCTGGTTATTGGTCTTTCCGCAATATATGTGAATATAGAATAAAATACATATGCACTTTCCACATGTATTAACTTAAGTGTATCATCTAAGGTTAAAGAACCCTTGAGTGCTCCATTTAACCAAAAAGTATTTAAAAGGGACACTAAAAGAAAAAAAATTCATGATTAAGATCAAAAATACAATTTTAAACTATTTAATTTGTTACTTCTATAATCTAATTTGCTTCTGTCTCATGTACTACTTGTAGCTGGCTGCTGATTGGTGGCTGCACATAAATTCCTTTTCGTCACTGGTTCACTCAATGTGTTCCGTTCTCTCCCAGTAGTGCTAATCTTTAAACAAAAAGGATACCAAGAGAATGAAGCAAATAAGATAGCAGAAGTAAATTAGAATTTTATTTAAAATCATATGTTCTATGAAAATAATATTGGAGTTTTATGCCCATGAAATGTATTTCATAAAAAGCTTTAAAAGTATTGCATATAAACAATGTAATAAAGATGCTTTCCTTGTTATTTTTTTCTTATATACAGTTTTGCAATTCCCCCAAATGTTTTGCAGTTAAAGGGACAGTCTAGTCCAAAATAAACTTTCATGATTCAGATAGGGCATGTCATTTTAAACAATTTTCCAATTTACTTTTATCACCAATTTTGCTTTGTTCTCTTGGTATTCTTAATTGAAAGCTTAACCTAGGAGGTTCATATGCTAATTTCTTAGACCTTGAAGGCCGCCTCTTAAGAATGCATTTTAACAGTTTTTCACCACTAGAGGGTGTTAGTTCACGTATTTCATATAGATACCACTGTGCTCGTGCACGTGAAGTTATCTGGGAGCAGGCACTGATTAGCTAAACTGCAAGTCTGTCAAAAGAACTAAAAAAAGGGGCAGTTTGCAGAGGTTCAGATACAAGATAATCACAGAGGTAAAAAATATATAAATATAACTGTGTTTGGTTATGCAAAACTGGGGAATGGGTAAAAAAGGGATTATCTATCTTTTAAAACAATAACAATTCTGGACGTGTAGACTGTCCCTTTAATTAATCTTCCTTAGACTTAGTCTGTACTTCTCGCTGAGGCCAGTATATCCTCTCTGGTATTTGAAGACCATGGATTTTAGGAATGCATCCATACTTTGCTGACACACAGTAAGCCATATAAGCATATTGTTATAAGGAATTTTCAAGTTTATAATACACTCATGCTATCAGCAAATCACTGATTTGAGTAAAAGTGATGGTGACTGGGCAAAAGACTGGCAGTCACTTTCATGCTATCTATTTGTTTAAATACATTTTCCTTAACTCATGAGAATGTCATTGTATCTAGGGATGGGAGTCACTATATTCATATAAAATCACTGTGATACATATAAACGGCTTTATCTGTGCACTGTGATGATTACATTTAGTTTACTGATCAAGTAGGTATAGAAAGTAAAGGGGCATTTTACAGAGGTGGAGTCTCTAATAAAACAAAATCATTAACATCTCTCTATATATTGCAGTAACTTTTTTAATAATAATGAATTATTAACAGCACAGGATGAAAATGAACCTCTTTCATAAGCAAAATAACAAGAAAGTTAGCATTAAACTTTCATGATTCAGATAGCACATGCTGCTTTCTATGACAAAGCGGTTGCGCAAATTACTCATGATCTCAAATTGAAGGGTAGTAGGTTCAGGACACTTTGTCCTATTGCTGCCGTTTACCACACTCCTCCCTATATTTCCTGGCTTATTCAGATCTTAGAGTGGGGATCTTCTACAGGAATCAATCGGGCTCTGAAAATATCTGAAGGGAACAAGCGGCTGCTTACTTCCGGATTCGGATCCTCACAAAGAATACAAATGCACATACCTACCAACCATCAACATCCCCACCTGTATTGCCTAAATGTTACCTTGCAAATAATACCTATGTTAATAGCGCTGCAGAATCTGTTGGTGCTCTACAAATAACTGATAATAATAATAATCTCATATCCTACACCAGAATGCCATGCCTCCATATCATTCTGATTTCCCACGGAAAAATGTTGGAAGTTATGGACAATTTATATATATATTTTCATACATATTAGCCTGTGTTGGTTTTCTTCTTGTGTTACCAATACCAACTCTGAAAAATGCATTCTAATAAATATTTTGGGCTAGATTACAAGTTAAGCGCAAAATATCGCTTCTGTGAAAGCGATATTTGCGCTCAACTTAGTAATACCAGTGCACGCAAATATGAGGTGCACAGAAGCATTGCGGTCACGAGAGTCTGCTTCCATAGTCTGCAATGGGAATCTCGTTCTCCTGCAATGAGACACAGCATGAGAACTAGCGCAGTGAAGGGGGTAAGACGTGCAGCAAATATAAATATATAAGTATATGAATATATACATAAATATTTATGTGTTAATATGTGTATATACACATATTAACACACAAATATATACAGTCATGGCCCAAAATATTGGCAGCCCTGCATTTCTGTCAGATAATGCACCACTTCGCCCAGAAAATTGTTGCAATTACAAATGTTTAGGCATTCTCATGTTTATTTCTTTTAATTGTATTGGCTATTTTATATCTTTAGTGGATTCTTACAATCCTTTTGTGTATTAACTTTAATTGGTATACTATCAAGGGTTAAATCTTTGCAGTCCTTACAAGGCAAACTAAGTTATGAGATGGTAATGTGCGTCTTCTTGTTAACCAATAGCAGTGTTTTTTTTAGAGTATTCTAGATTGTCGAAGTGCACTCATGTTAGGTTATGAATACGGCTGAACGCCAAAACACTTAAGCCTTCTGTGCTGTGCATCCTATCCTTTTTCTATTTACTGTTGGCTGCTGCCATCATTTTTAACCAATTTATTAAATGTGAAGTTTTATATTATGAGCTGAGAGTTTTTTCGTCTTTACATGTATATTAATATGTGTATAATACACGTATTAACACAAATATATACAGTCATGGCCAAAAATATTGGCAGCCCTGCATTGCTGTCAGATAATGCACCACTTCGCCCAGAAAATTGTTGCAATTACAAATTGCATTCCCATGTTAATTTATTTTGTTTGTATTGGTATGACACAAAAAAGTGGAGGGAAAAAAGCCAAACCTGACACATTCCACGCAAAACTCAACTTTCTCAAAATTGTAAGAAATAATTGCATTCCAAGTTTGTGATGCTCCTGTAATTTGTAATTAAACTCACCTGTATCAATTAACACGGACTGACATTATAGAAAATCACACTGGCAACCAGTTAAAATGGTGAATAAATGTTGTGTGTCTCTGTGTGCCACACTGAGCATGGAGAAGAGAAATAGAAGCAAAGAATTGTCTGAGGATTTGAGAACAAAAATTGTGGAAAAGCATGGACAATCTCAAGGTTACAAGTCCATCTCCAGAGATCTTAATGTTCACAACATTGTCAAGAAGATTACAGCCCAAGGCACTGTTGCTAATGCTAATCTCCTGGGGTTGAAAGAGAAAAATTGGATTTATTGAATGGTGGATAAAGAACCTCTATCAACTTCCAGACAAATTCAAGCAGACCTTCAGGCACAGTGTACAAATGTGTCAGCTCGCACTATATGTCGACATCTGAATGAAAAGAGATGCTATGGTAGGAGACCCAAGAGGATCCCACTGTTGACACAGAAAAATAAAAAAGCCAGAATGGAGTTTGCCAAAATCTACCTAAGGAAGCCAAAATCCTTTTGGGAGAATGTGCTGTGAACAGATGAAACAAAATTAGCTTTTTGGTAAAGCCAATCATTCTACTGTTTTCAGAAAAAGAAATGAGGCTTTTAAAGAAAAGAATACAGTCCCTACAGTCAAACATGGTGGAGGTTCACTAATGTTTTGGGGTTGCTTTGCTGCTTCAGGCACTGGATGTCTTGACTGCGTGCATGGCATTATGAAATCTGAAGACTACCAAAGAATTTTGTGGTGCAATGTAGGGCCCAGTGTCAGAAAGGTGGGTCTCCATCAGAAATCATGGGTCTTACAGCAGGACAATGATCCAAAGCACATGTCAAAAAGCACCCAGAAATGGTTTAAGACAAAGCGCTAGAGAGTACTGAACTGGCCAGCAATGAGTCCAGATCTCATTCTTCTAGAGCACCTGTGGACAGATCTCAAAACAGTTGGGAAAAGGAACCCTTCCAATCTGAGAGACCTGGAACAGTTGGCAGAAAAAGAGTGGTCCAAAATTCCAGTATAGAGGTGTAAGAAATTCATTAATGGTAACAGGAAGCAATTAATTTCAGTTATTTTTTTCAAGGGGTGCGCTACCAAATATTAAATTGAGGGTGCCAATAATTTTGTCTAGTCCATTCTGTCCAGTTCATTTATGCAGTTTTGGGGCTTTAAAGTTGGTGGGTGTGGGGTGTTAGAAAAAAAAGCACTGAAAACTGCTGTTACATTGTGGCCTATAGGAACTGTGTGTTCCCAGTAAATATATATGTATATGCTTATATACATACATATGTATGTGTTAATATGTGTATATACACATATTAATACATAAATATATATGTATATAATCATATACATATATATTTATAAATGCTGCCCATCGCTGCGCGACTTACCCTTTCTTCGCAAGGTTCTGGTACTGCAAACTAGAGTGCAAATACCGCTTTCTAGAAATCGATATTTAGCGCTCCATTTGTAATCTGGTCCATAATATGTTAAATAATAATCTTCCATTTCTATTAGGTTTTTTTATTTAATGCTGAAAATAAAATATGAACTTTCTGTATGAATACAAATAATAATAAAAAAATCTTGTAAAACCTTCACCTACAATCCATTTTAATCCTATCCTTGCTGTGTTTAGAAGTAATTAGATTACGGTTGCTAGGGAGTAGAATTAAGAGTTACAGTCAGCTTCTGCACTTTTAAAAACATTACCAAATATGTGCTCTTAAGTCACTTCTTAATCCTTTATCTCTTGATATCCGCTTTTTATACAGCCTGTCTCACTAGAAATTTTCTCCCATACATAAATATGAACAGATGTGCTTGAGATGCAAAAGAAATACACTTACTATGTACTTTAATGAAATATATACATCAATCGGATCTCTCTAGCAATTGTTGAATGAGTTAATATTTACAAGCTCAAAACGAAAGAAATAGAAAGAACAGAGCAGAACATTCAAGACAGGCCAGCAAAACCTCTGATGATAGACTCTATTTCTTATATAGGAATATGTTTATGCTACTGCGCACTGAAAAGGTAAAAAGTGTACGGCTTTTGGGAAAAGTGCCCTTTGACAAGATCCAATTCCACCTTTTCCTGAAATCATGCATACAACATGAATGGCACTGACAATCTTTAACTAGACATCAACTAATAATTAGCTAGAGATCTAAGTCTATAGTTTCATGTACAAAGAGAAACTTCCAATTTAAATTTGGTTTAGGGACATCAAATAATATCTCTATAATAAAAGAATAGGGTCCCGATGTTCAAAAGAATCCCCGGTCAGCCAAGAAATGCTTGTAAATCAGATCTCCCAACTGCCCATATTTGAGAGGGACAGTCCCTGATTCTGAGATCTGTCCCTCTGAGACAGCCATATGTTCCTCTTTACAAAATTTCCCTTAGCCCCACCCACAAAACAAACAGAAACACCCACAAACTGCCCTGACATACCTACAATCCACCCAGAAACACTCACAATCTTGCCCACTAATCACCCATGATAGATATATATACACACACATATACATACATACATACATACACACACATACACACATATATAGAATACATTTAGCAATACTTAAAATATGTATCCGTATATACAATGGATATCTATCTCCTGTCATATTTTAAAATAAATAGAACATTTTCTTCTATGTGAAGAACATAGGAATATAAAGTATCCCTAAGCACACCTTCAGTTTAAGTGCAGTATTGGGTTAGGCTTTTGTACCATGCTCCATAAAAGTCTATGGGTAGACAGAGTTAGCACGGTCGCAATATCCAAAGTCCTGTACTTTCAACTTGTAATATGCGTGCTAAGCTGGCTACACACATTTTTGTGACAGAGTCTTCTAGGACCATGTATACATCAGTCAGAGGTTACAAGGAGCAGTTTATCCCAATTGTTAAGGGGCTGAGTTCTTAGGGCAGCCAACATACCTGCTCCGGGATAATTAGGCCCACAGCTATATAGGAGCTCTAAGAGAGCATGGAGGTGTCTCAGTACCAGGCTATGCTGGGATGGAGTACTTGGAATTTTGTAAAGTAGCTGCCTGCAAAGCTAAAGGATTGGTGAAACAATGTTCTGAAACCGCTGCTTATGTTTTTCACTGGAAGCCAGGGTAGCTGGACCAGTATCTGTAGTGAGGGAAATCTACTGTTACTTAAATTTAAAGGGGAAGTGTACCCTGATGTTGGAGAGAGACTTTTTTTTTAATAAAATAAAATTGCACATAAAGTACAGTTGCCTGGCTGTCCTGACTGTTTGCAGTGGCCTTACCACAAAGTGGTGTCAGAAGTGGGATTTGTTGTTGCACCGCCTCCACTATCAAAGGAGCCTTAAAAAAGTTACAGAACCCACAAATGGAGGCTATTGTGAAGGCCCTGCTACAGGCTACTACTGTGCAGCAAGAGACAAACTGGTAAACTACAGCTGCTGTAGTAGTCCAGCACAAAACTAACAGGCTCATAGCTGTGCAAATCAGAGCTTTGAGTGAGACACAGAAAGAGATCCTGGAATGCTTTACTACCCATTGAGTACCCACCCAAGCAGAAGAGTGAGCAGGATACGGGCGAGCAGCTGTCTGCAGAAAATGACCAGATGATTATGTGGAGACCTACCTGCTGGCATTTGAACAAGCCACATGTGAAGCCTAAAATCCAGAGCATTGTGTAGATATTATTGCTCCTTTCCTCCTTGGAGAAGCACAAAAAGCTTATTTTGACCTGGAAGAGAACTAAAGGCTGACAGTGACTGTAAGATTGCAGCTTTTTTTCTAAATGATGATTTAATGAAGGAAAGGCACCCAGATTGCAGATGTTCGACCTAATTAATCTGGCCAAAAAATGGCTCAAATTGGAGAGCCAAACTTCTGCGCAGATCGTGGAGACCTCGATGCTAGACAGATATTTCAGAGAACTTCCCCATGGCCTTTGTGAATGGGTCAGTTAAGTAAACCTCACAACTTACGATAGTATGGTAGCTCAAGCAGAATAATATCTGTCTGCAAAGGACTTTGAAAAATCTTCTTCTAACACTTGATTCTGAGGCTAAGGCCCAAAAGGATAAGCCTGAAGCGGAGTCTGGATAGGGAATGTGTTTGCACAAAACTAGGGACCACACTACAGTGAAAGAAGACCACTTTGTGAGAAACTTCATAAACTGCTTTGAGCGTGGCAGAAAAGGACATGTCAGGGCAAGGTGCCCTAACCTTCCAGAGCCAATGCAGTGTGGACTAGGGGAGAATCCTCTAAGCTTTTGTGGACTGCTAGGTTTAGCCGGCATGGTGGAGGGTAAATTAGGACCAGGCAAATAATTGTTACAGAATGCTAGGAGCAGAGTGGTGGAGGTGAACGGCGTACCCATAAAGGGTCACTAAAAAAGGTACTTATCCCTATTTTGTCCTCGAAGATTATATTCCAGCTATGCCAGGGAATAAGATATGAGGAATTCTGGGCTGTGCCATTACTTTATAACCACTCCTAATTTGGATTATAATTCTACCTATACAGAAGCTTAATGGAACCATTTGATTTAGGTTTGAATTAGACCATGGTTGTCCATTACAGCAGGATAATAAATTAAGGGTTAACCAGTATCAAAATTGTGATCACTAACTCTTTCCAGTTTTCCAGCTTATTGAACTTCCACTTTCTTTCTGCACTAACATGACTCTATGCTTGGGTGATTAATTACCCCTATCTTGCTTGAGAAGCTGCTTCTGTTTACATTGTTGCATGTGTGTGGATTACATGCTTATATATTTTAGGTGGAATTATGATATTATGTCTGAGTGTGTGGTATTTATGTGTAAAATGCCACTGGTCTCCAAGTCTTTGCCAATTTCTCCTTGTTGCTACAATATAAACACTTTCTTTTTATGATTTAATAACTAATAAATTAATTATTTGATGAGAAACTGGGGTGAACTTTTTCTATAATGACTGATCTGATATTTAATTTTTAGACCTTAAAATAAGTCTGTGCTGGATAAGGCATGCTGTATTTTTTTTTATTTTTGAATATTTATCTATACAGACCTCCGTGCACTAAGGTGCTCCTATAATATTTAGGATGGGGTTGTCCTTTACTTTATTGGTTTATCAAAAATTCTCTGAGCTGAGTTTATTAGTATATATATATATATATATATATATATATATATATATATATATATATATATATATATATATATATATATATACACATATATACACACACACACACACACCCCACACACACAAACACACACACACATATATATACACATACATACATACATAAACACATTGTCAAATACCATATCCCTTTAAATCACTGTTAAAACACTTATACATGTTAAACGAAATATATATTTAATATTAGTAAAACTGTGTGTGAAATAATGTATTATATTATACATGCGTTTTGTTATACTTTTATTTTAACCCTAACACTTTACTTCAGGCCTCCAGCCGCGATAACTTTTTCATTGCTCATGTTGTACACATAACTCCGCATATGAGCAATGTTAGTTCGGCCCATGCAATCTATTGATAGTAAAGGGCACTTTAATTGAAATGTTGACAGTACTAACTCACTAACTTTGTAAAAACTATTTTAACATGTTATACCAGATTGTGCTGCACTTGTAATAGGGTTGCCACCTGTCCAGAAATGACCCGAAGAGTTTCGGTTTCCATTTTTGTGTCCGGGTTTGGTGGGAAACTGCCACAGCCAAAAAGGTGACATTGTGCATTTGCAACATACTGCACATGCCTACAGTTACTTCTCTCTTGCAAGTGTGTGTATCTGTGTGTGAGAGTGTGTCTAAGGGACTGATATTCAAAAGCTCACATCTCAGGTGAGATGATCTAAGAGGTCTCGTCAGCATGGAGAGGTCCCAAAAAAAATGTAAGAAACGCAAATAGTGTCTCTGAGTGTAGGTGTCTGCGTGTGAGAGTGTGTGTGTATATTAGTGTCTTTGTGTGTGTGTGTGAGAGTGTGTGTATAAGTGTCTTTGTGTGAGAGTGTGTGTGTGAGAGAGAGTATGTGAGTGCTAGTGTCTTTGAGTGTGGGTGAGAGAGAATGTGAGTGTGTGTTAGTATATGTTGTGTGTTTTAGGTAGAGAGTGTGGGAGAGTGTAAATATATATGTGCAAGTCTGTGTTTATGTGCTATTATACATAGTGTGTACTCGGCAAAAAAACATTTTCTGTGCACGGCGCAAAAGTGTTCTGGTTTGACCTGAACAAAGGTGGCAGCCATAACTTGTAATCTAGGCCTATATACGCACACACACATGTATAATATACCCACAAATCACCAGCTCATATAGGTTTGTTATTCAGAAACAATTTTCATTATTTTATTGTAACAAAACAATTTAACTTTTGTTTCACACATTTCAAATTGTACTGTTACTCAATACTGTGTAAAGGGATAATTTACATTACACCCTAGCTGCACATGGCAATGCTGTTTTTAACATTCTACCAGTGGCAGATAACCATCTCCTCCTACAGTAAAGTGTAGTTAAATGCCTCTTGGCGAGACTTCCCTCTTTTAGCGATTTCATCCCTTTAGAACATTTCGGGCCAGATTACAAGTGTAGCGCAATTTTAACATGCGTCCGTAACCAGGCAACTTTGCATGTTTACGAGTGCACGTTAAAAAAACTGCCATTACAAGTGGTTGGTAAATGCTACAGTGAGCTTGCGGTAGCACTTTGCGCTCAAATTAATTAACCAGAGATCAGATATCTAGTAAATGAAACAAAATTTCCCCCAATTCCCCCCAAAATTAAGTGTACAGTTAATTTCTAAAAAATCTTTTTTTTAATTAAAATAACTGCATAAAACAGTTATAAAGGGGTTAAAGTGAGGGAATGTGGGGCACTAAAAAGTGCCTTTACATTGTGGTCTATGGGGACTGTGTTTAAACTGTAAATATATATGCATATGCTTATATACAGTACATATATATTTATGTGTTAATATGTGTATATAGACATATAAACACAAATATATGTATATATTCATATACATATATATTTTAAATATGCTGCCCAATGTTGCGCAACTTACTCCCTTTTGCACATGCTAGGTTCTATGCCGTGTCTGGGTTCGTTTCCATTGAACCGTAATTCGACTGTTTCCAATGGCGCGTTATACCTCAATATGGCTGCCAAAAAAATCTTTGCGTCCCATAGAATGTAATAGAAGCCGTTAATCAATAAATTATACCAGGTTTCCAATGAAAGCGCAAACCATTAATACACTGTGGGAGGCTGTCGATACATTGAGAAATATTACACCCAGCTCAACTAGGTGTAAAAGAGGAAAATTATGCTTTTTGGAGACCTATTTTCTATTAAAATTAAAAAACTTGCAAATAATGCAAGTGTTTTAATGTAGAAATAAATTGTTATAAGTAATATTTATTGTTGTCTCATGTATAGGAATAGTTGAACTTATATTCTAATAGAAATATCAGTATATACGTATTGTTCCGAGTATAGGCCGCTCCTGATTATAAGCCACAAAATGTGCATGAAATTTGTTTGCAAAATACCGGTATTGATCTAATGCAAAGACCTCATTCAAGAAACAAACTGAATAACTATACTCTTATCCTGAAGATGCTTTTCTGTAATCATAAGACACAGGTGTGCTAGGAACCCAGTGAAATGTATGAAATACCGGTAATCATTATCTTCAGCACTGATTCGCTGCTGAACTTTTTAACTTCAGACTTTTTGCAAAAGATAAAACTTGCACAATATAAAGAGCTTTTCTTTGTAAAAATGTTTAAGAAAATACGGTAGTTTATTTGCACTGTGCATAAATTACAATGAGATACCAGTATTTTTCATTAATACCATAATATGGCGTTCTGTAAAGGCACATTCCTGTATACAGGATACTGTGACTGTGTAGAATCAGCATGACCATGCCTCCACTCGCCTTGGTCCAATCAACGTATGGAGCTGTGACATTTCTCGGATGAAAAACCAATCCTGCGATCTCATTGGGGTTGTGTCCTTAGTTAGCCAGGCAACTCCGTCTCAGGCTCTCAGCTAGCAGGTTTATCCAGAGAAGTCAGAAGAAGACGTGGATGTTATGCCTGGAGTTTACAGCGGTACAAGCCCTGTGAAGGTGTATTTGATGGCAGCCACGATCGTTGTACTGGGGTGAATTATGATCCATGCTTCTCTTGCAACAAATGCTAGCAGGCTGTTGCTGGCGAACTTTAGTTACCGGGAACTTTGCCTTTGTGAAACTGTATTTTTCCTCCTAACCCACTCAGCCCTCCGTAACTACCGGGGCCTAACCCCAACATGGACTGTTCAAGCTACTGATAGTATACCGGTATTTTATTATTGTTTTTGTGCAACATCCCGAGTATAGGCCGCACTCCTAGTTTAAAGACTTACATTAGCCTATACTCGGGACAATACGGTTTAAATATAATAATATATGCAAGAACATATCTACAGAATTCAAACTAGACCTATGCCTATGGCAGCAATACATATTACTTATATTTATAAAGTGGTAAATATAATTATATTAAAAAATATTATTTGATTATTAAAAATATGGATAAGTGTATCTTTATTTTTCTTTAGAGGTGATCACAGGTAAGGAGCATGGACGTTAAACGTAAATTCTATAGCATAAGGTCGGATTACCTTAGCAACTAATCAATTTTCAAGAAATCCAACGTCAAATGGAAGCGTTAACACAACGTTAACTTATAGCTACACGAAAAGAGCGACTGCACACAATACGCAAAATATTTCAATTGAAACCTGGTACTAAAATGGAGCCGTAAATTACTTTTAGCTGTCGGCCACTTCGGTAGCTTACGGCTCCATTTTTAAAGACTCAATAGAAGCGTGCCCTAAATAGGCATCAAAATGAGGCTCCCTTTGGAGCCTATGGAAGCATGCTCTTGTGAGCACAAAGCTTCCATGCAATGCGAGCACGAGGTTGTTTGTGGATTACTGAGTGGAGGGCAAATATCACACTCGCGAAAGCTCAATTTTGCACTCCACTCTTAATCTAGCCGATCAACGCCAATATTAATAGTGATGTGTATAACTTTATAAACACATTGCTATTGTGACAATCCTTTTATAGTCGGGCCCTAGAAATCTATATATTATGTTCTCAGTTCTGCCTTCTTGTGCTGCTGTTTTAATGGACATTATACATTGTACCTGCTCAATAGAAACACCCTATAGGCTCTCAGTATCATTCTACGGGTTTCATTTGCATCCCCTGAGATTACAAGAATGCCTCGGTTTACTATTGATGCTTATATTTCATCAGAAGAAGGGTCTTTAATGGTGAAATTAGCACATCCCAACTGTTCTGCATTTTGTAGTAAAACATGTATGATGCTGTGATAACGACCGCTGTAAATTATGTAGCACTGATCTCTGTAGTAACCAGTCAACATTATGTTAAAGTCAGCCTCGCTCATTTCAATGGCAACCATCCAAAGCATCAACCATTTTCAATGTCATTCAGCCAGCTCAGTCCCCTTCCTTAAAATTAAAGGAACACTAAACCCAATTTTTTTTCTCTCATGATTCAGATAGAGCATGCAATTTTAAGCAACTTTCTAATTTACTGCTATTATCAATTTTTCTTTGTTCTCTTGCTATCTTTATTTAAAAAGCAGGGATGTGAAGCTTAGGAGCCAGCCCATTTTAGGTTCAGCAACCTGGATAGAGCTTGCTTATTGGTGGCTACATTTAGCAAACCAATTAACAAGCATAACCCAGCTTCTGAAACAAAAATGGGCCGGCTCCTAGGCTTTACATTCCTGCTTTTTAAATAAAGATAGCAAGAGAACGAAGAAAATGTGATAATAGGAGTAAATTAGAAAGATGCTTAAAATTGCATGTTCTATCTGAATCATTGAAGAAAAATTTTGGGTTTAGTGTCCCTTTAAGCCCACCTGATTCAAGGTTTGCTATCAGAAATGTATGCCAGGCCTATTAAAAGATATTTGTATTGAAAAGTAAGTACATTTCTATTGTAAATAAATTTTAATTAGGGCTTTAATTGTTATCTGTTAATTACAGTACTTAAAATTCTTGAACATTCTCCTTGATAACCTCATGCAATTTTCAGAAAATGTGAGGTGCTGCCCAGAAAGCTTTTTATAACTGCCCCTAATTGGCCACAGCAGAGAAGGTAAACTAAGTTACAAAATGGCAGCTCCCATTGTTTTATAGACACTAAAACTTTACACTTATTTTGTCAATATTTAAACAACTAATAAAACTTTTAAAAAAAAATCTACATGTCATTCTCAGACTAATATTTTCTTTGAATGTATTATTCTATCTAGCATTTGTTTAGTGTTTAATGTCACTTTTAAAAGTCATAGGCCTAGATTTAGAGTTTGGCGGTAGCCATGAAAACCAACGTTAGAGGCTCCTAACGCTGGTTTTAGGCTACCTCCGGTATTTGGAGTCACTCAAAAAAGGGTCTAACGCTCACTTTTCAGCCGCGACTTTTCCATACCGCAGATCCCCTTACGTCAATTGCGTATCCTATCTTTTCAATGGGATTTTTCTAACTCCGGTATTTAGAGTCGTGTCTGAAGTGAGCGTTAGAATTCTAACGACAAAACTCCAGCCGCAGAAAAAAGTCAGTAGTTAAGAGCTTTCTGGGCTAACGCCGGTTCATAAAGCTCTTAACTACTGTACTCTAAAGTACACTAACACCCATAAACTACCTATGTACCCCTAAACCGAGGCCCCCCCACATCGCCGCCACTCAATTTAATTTTTTTAACCCCTAATCTGCCGACCTACGTTATCCTTATGTACCCCTAATCTGCTGCCCCTAACACCGCCGACCCCTATATTATATTTATTAACCCCTAACCTGCCCCCCACAACGTCGCAGCCAGCTACCTACAATAATTAACCCCTAATCTGCCGACCGCAAAGCGCCGCTACTTAAGTTATCCTTATGTACCCCTAATCTGCTGCCCTTAACACCGCCGACCCCTATATTATATTTATTAACCCCTAATCTGCCCCCCTCAACGTCGCCTCCACCTGCCTACACTTATTAATCCCTAATCTGCCGAGAGGACCGCACCGCTACTATAATAAAGTTATTAACCCATAATCCGCCTCACTAACCCTATAATAAATAGTATTAACCCCTAATCTGCCCTCCCTAACATCGCCGACACCTAACTTCAATTATTAACCCCTAATCTGCCGACCGGAGCTCACCGCTATTCTAATAAATGTATTAACCCCTAAAGCTAAGTCTAACCCTAACACTAACACCCCCCTAACTTAAATATAATTTAAATCTAACGAAATTAATTAACTCTTATTAAATAAATTATTCCTATTTAAAGCTAAATACTTACCTGTAAAATAAATCCTAATATAGCTACAATATAAATTATAATTATATTATAGCTATTTTAGGATTAATATTTATTTTACAGGTAACTTTGTATTTATTTTAACCAGGTACAATAGCTATTAAATAGTTAAGAACTATTTAATAGCTAAAATAGTTAAAATAATTACAAAATTACCTGTAAAATAAATCCTAACCTAAGTTACAATTAAACCTAACAATATACTATCATTAAATTAATTAAATAAAATACCTACAATTACCTACAATTAAACCTAACACTACACTATCAATACATTAATTAAATACAATACCTACAAATAACTACAATGAAATAAACTAACTAAAGTACAAAAAATAAAAAAGAACTAAGTTACAAAAAATAAAAAAATATTTACAAACATAAGAAAAATATTACAACAATTTTAAACTAATTACACCTACTCTAAGCCCCCTAATAAAATAACAAAGACCCCCAAAATAAAAAATGCCCTACCCTATTCTAAATTACTAAAGTTCAAAGCTCTTTTACCTTACCAGCCCTGAACAGGGCCCTTTGCGGGGCATGCCCCAAGAAGTTCAGCTCTTTTGCCTGTAAAAAAAACCATACAATACCCCCCCCCCCCAACATTACAACCCACCACCCACATACCCCTAATCTAACCCAAACCCCCCTTAAATAAACCTAACACTAAGCCCCTGAAGATCAGCCTACCTTGTCTTCACCTCACCGGGTATCACCAATCGGTCCTGGCTCCAAAATCTTCATCCAACCCAAGCGGGGGCTGGCGATCCATCATCCGGTGGCTGAAGAGGTCCAGAAGAGGCTCCAAAGTCTTCATCTTATCCGGGAAGAAGAGTAGATCCGGACCGGCAACCATCATCTTCCAAGCGGCATCTTCTATCTTCATCCGATGAGGACCGGCTCCATCCTGAAGACCTCCACCGCGGACCCATCTTCATCCGGCGACGTCCAACTGAAGAATGACGGTTCCTTTAAGGGACGTCATCCAAGATGGCGTCCCTCGAATTCCGATTGGCTGATAGGATTCTATCAGCCAATCAGAATCAAGTTCAATCCGATTGGCTGATCCAATCAGCCAATCAGATTGAGCTCGCATTCTATTGGCTGTTCCGATCAGCCAATAGAATGCGAGCTCAATCTGATTGGCTGATTGGATCAGCCAATCGGATTGATCTTGATTCTGATTGGCTGATTCCATCAGCCAATCAGAATATTCCTACTTTAATTCCGATTGGCTGATAGAATCCTATCAGCCAATCGGAATTTGAGGGACGCCATCTTGGATGACGTCCCTTAAAGGAACCGTCATTCTTCAGTTGGACGTCGCCGGATGAAGATGGGTCCGCGGAGGAGGTCTTCAGGATGGAGCCGGTCCTCATCGGATGAAGATAGAAGATGCCGCTTGGAATATCCGGTCCGGATCTACTCTTCTTCCCGGATAGGATGAAGACTTTGGAGCCTCTTCTGGACCTCTTCAGACACCGGATGATGGATCGCTAGCCCCCGCTTGGGTTGGATGAAGATTTTGGAGCCAGGACCGATCGGTGATACCCGGTGAGGTGAAGACAAGGTAGGATGATCTTCAGGGGCTTAGTGTTAGGTTTATTTAAGGGGGGTTTGGGTTAGATTAGGGGTATGTGGGTGGTGGGTTGTAATGTTGGGGGGGAGGGTATTGTATGTTTTTTTTTACAGGCAAAAGAGCTGAACTTCTTGGGGCATGCCCCGCAAAGGGCCCTGTTCAGGGCTGGTAAGGTAAAAGAGCATTGAACTTTAGTAATTTAGAATAGGGTAGGGCATTTTTTATTTTGGGGGTCTGTGTTATTTTATTAGGGGGCTTAGAGTAGGTGTAATTAGTTTAAAATTGTTGTAATATTTTTCTTATGTTTGTAAATATTTTTTTATTTTTTGTAACTTAGTTCTTTTTGATTTTTTGTACTTTAGTTAGTTTATTTCATTGTAGTTATTTGTAGGTATTGTATTTAATTAATGTATTGATAGTGTAGTGTTAGGTTTAATTGTAGGTAATTGTAGGTATTTTATTTAATTTATTTATTGATAGTATAGTGTTAGGTTTAATTGTAACTTAGGTTAGTATTTATTTTACAGGTAATTTTGTAATTATTTTAACTATTTTAGCTATTAAATAGTTCTTAACTATTTAATAGCTATTGTACCTGGTTAAAATAAATACAAAGTTACCTGTAAAATAAATATTAATCCTAAAATAGCTATAATATAATTATAATTTATATTGTAGCTATATTAGGATATATTTTACAGGTAAGTATTTAGCTTTAAATAGGAATAATTTATTTAATAAGAGTTAATTAATTTCGTTAGATTTAAATTATATTTAAGTTAGGGGGGTGTTAGTGTTAGGGTTAGACTTAGCTTTAGGGGTTAATACATTTATTAGAATAGCGGTGAGCTCCGGTCGGCAGATTAGGGGTTAATAATTGAAGTTAGGTGTCGGCGATGTTAGGGAGGGCAGATTAGGGGTTAATACTATTTATTATAGGGTTAGTGAGGCGGATTAGGGGTTAATAACTTTATTATGATAGCGGTGCGGTCCGCTCGGCAGATTAGGGGTTAATAAGTGTAGGCAGGTGGAGGCGGTGTTAGGGGCAGCAGATTAGGGGTACATAGGTATAATCTAGCTGGCGGCGGTGTACGGAGCAGCAGATTAGGGGTTAATAATAATATGCAGGGGTCAGCGATAGCGGGGGCGGCAGATTAGGGGTTAATAAGTGTAAGGTTAGGGGTCTTTAGACTCGGGGTACATGTTAGAGTGTTAGGTGCAGACGTAGGAAGTGTTTCCCCATGGCAAACAGTGGGGCTGCGTTAGGAGCTGAACGCGGCTTTTTTACAGGTGTTAGGTTTTTTTTCAGCTCAAACAGCCCCATTGTTTCCTATGGGGGAATCGTGCACGAGCAGGTTTTTGAGGCTGGCCGCGTCCGTAAGCAACTCTGGTATCGAGAGTTGAAGCTGCGTTAAATATGCTCAACGCTCCTTTTTTGGAGCCTAACGCAGCCTTTATGTGGACTCTCAATACCAGAGTTATTTTTATGGTGCGGCCAGACAAAAGCCAGCGTTAGCTACGCAGGTCCTTACCGACAAAACTCTAAATCTAGCCGATAATCTTTATATTAGTTGAGAATGTGACCATATATGGAGTGGAGCACCAATGATAATGCACACCACATTATTTTGCACTTGACACGGCTCAATAATTTTAACACACCTGATACATATTTAAAATATCTTAGATGTTTAATGGTAAATGAAATAATAGTAAGGTAAGGTAGAGGTAATAGTGTGCAATTTGCACTCATATTACAAGAAATTCGGCCCCTAAGCAATCATACATTAATACTGTAGTTAGCACTATAATACCATGCAGACAATATATATTAACCCTTGACCTGTAATGTGAGAGAGGAATGCAAGAAGTATAGATTGTGCACAAGCGATATTAACTCCATACCACTAGGCCTATGTCAATAAAAGGGTCACAATTAATCTGTATTGCTCGGGTGTAAAGTGTCTGGTAGAGGATTATTTTGTATTTAAAGGGACATAATACTCATATGCTAAATCACTTGAAACTGATGCAGTATAACTGTAAAAAGCTGACAGGAAAATATCACCTGAGCATCTCTATGTAAAAAAGGAAGATATTTTACCTCACAATTTCCTCAGCTCAGCAGAGTAAGTGCTGTGTAAAAAGTTATACTTCACCTGCTCCCAGCTGCAGGTAAACAAATTTAAAAAAATGAAGAAATGAACAGCAGCCAATCAGCATCAGCAGTGCTGAGGTCATGAACTCTTACTGTGATCTCATGAGATTTGACTTAACTCTCATGAGATTTCATAGTAAGCTTCCTTTACCTGATTGGTGAAATAATATGAGAGTGCACGATGCTAGTCCCTTCAGATGTCCCAGGACAAACACACAAAAATGCTGCTTAGAAATCCTTTACAACGGGAGGTGGCTACTGAGGAACTTTTGAGGTAAAATATCTTTCTTTATTACATAGAGATGTTCAGGTGATATTTTCTAATCAGCTTTTTACAGCTATGCTGCATCACTTTCAAGTGTTTAAACATTTGGGTATTATGGCCCTTTAAGAAGATTAACCTTTAAAGACTACAGAATCTGCAGTGGACATATCAAATTAATTCACACAAAATAAAGGGTATATTTTATCTGTAAGACAGACCTCCCAACTGTCTATTTGAGAGGGACAGTCCCTAATTCTGATTTCTGTCCAGGTGTCCCTCTGAGACAGCACTTTGTCTTTATTTTCTGAATTTTCCTTAACCCCACCCACAAACCGCCCAGACACTCCTAGCATCAGCAAAACACACAATATCCCACCCATTATCCACCAGTTACCCCATCCCCCTCCAACATGGACCCTTCCCACAAAACAGCACCGGCCCCCCTGCAACCATCTGAGTCCGTAATATCGAGCCACAAATATTGTGAGGTATGAAGAGATCACTCTTACCAACTGCTTGTTGAAGTTCTGTACACATTGTTCAAACTGTTCATCCTTTGTCTCATCAGCTTTTCCAAGTTTCTGCAGCACCTAAAAAAAAAAACAAGATAAAAATATAATGATGTAATAGAAAAATTAACATAACCCAATGATCATATTAAAGCTTCCAAATCCTAGAATATTCCAAGGAAAATAACTAACTTGGCAATAAGACAAAGCTAGCAGCCGAATATAAGGCCCTATACAGTCAAAAAGAATAGTCATCCTCCATAAAATTGAGTAAATGTGAAGATATACAGTATATATCTATATATATATATATATATATATATATATATATATATATATATATATTTATATATTTAACGCAATACATTTTACAGAGAACAGAGCTCAATTCTTGTGTTGTTTATTTTGCTGTTTCATATATCATTAGATTAATGAAGGGAACCTTTACTTATTGAGTCAACTGTTTGAAGCACTATAAGATCGTTTTCAAATTGGATCTGCACTGCTTACCATAGGGTCATTTTGATTTATCAATATTATTTCTATAAAAGTTGTTTCTATTAAATACAAAAACACATCATCGCATTAAAAGATTTTAAACTGCAATTCTCATTCATATAAAAAAAAAAAAAAAATCAGCTGAAATGTAAAGAATTTACTTTTTTTGGCTTTCAATAAGTATAAATTTGCTATGTGATAATCTAACCAAATATTGAGTTTTCCCAATGGATATACCTTGCATGCTGAACTAACAAGTGCACACTTTCCAACACTCATTTCTTATCAAGAATTCTGTCTGCGACTACTTAGTTTTACAAGTAGTCACCCTCAGACAGCAGAGGTTTCGCAAGACATTCACTATATGTTCTGGCTTAAATTTAAAGGGATTCAGACACAAAATTATTTTAAAAAAATCATTAAAAAAAAATCTCTTCTTGTACATTTAGATTAAAAGCACATGAATGTAACAGAACACAAATAATTTAACTCATGACTCATCCTCTAATTCAAAGTTTAATCAAACTTAAGGAAAGTGAGAGAAATGTAAAGAAGAACGTAATTGTTGTCAGATGCACAAAAAGTACATAAAACAAACAGGTCTCCACCAGCGGTCACAAGACTTCTTTGTGCATAAAAACAAAATAAAAATTAAAAAAAAAAAAAAAAATTATGGATTCAATAAAATAGGGATAAAAAAAGCTAAGTTTAAGAAAAAAAAAAGCTAAGTTTAAGAAAAAAAAATCTCAAACAAAATATTAGACTTTTCTAAAACATTAAGCAAACTGAAATAACACAAAGAAACAAGAAGTTGTTGTATAAAATGTGTGTAAAGTATATGTTCCTTTGCTAAGAAAAATACAACAGCTTTTGTTTTTATGTGGGGAATAACTGTCTACTAATGGAGAAGTGGGACCTTTCCCATGCACGCCAGTGAGCAAGCACTCTGTCTCTAGGAATGAGTTGTACAAACATACACTTATTTTCAAAATTAATTTAAACCAATTCCACAACTATTTTTTTTTTATATGGATGAAAGATATTCGAGTAGTGTCCCTTTAAGGAAGCACTTTTAAAAAAAAAAATCAACCTAAGGCAAAGTCTATGAAACTCACAGAAAATACATTTTTTGTACAACTTTTACTTAGATATCTGTTACTCTTGAAGCTGTGCTTAAAACAATTAGATTTTTTTTTTATTAAATATCAAATTATAAGAAAAAATTGT